>NW_025233833.1:0-1867 GCF_018294505.1 Triticum aestivum | reverse complement strand
AAAATCGGAGTACCATTGACATGCTTCGAGATAGCAGTGACATGGTCTTCAGGTGAAGATCAGACTTTGGAAAACACGAAGGATCCATCAAGAATAACTTGTAGAATAAGTCTTACAATTTCCTCATGGATGAATGGATAACCTTGCTGAAAAGGAATCTATAATGATAGGTCCTCCAGCCGGGGGGGGGGGGTGCTAGGCATGACATCATGTTACCGGGTCGTCAAAGGATCAACGTCATAACTCTTGGAAAGTTGTCCCAACCATCATATCTGACCGAGATTCAGATCCGATTGGTGTCAGGATACCTGAGACTCAGGATGTCCGAGAAGAAAAGGCGCAACACAAATCGTTGAAATGGCATTGCAAGCTTCTCGGGAAATGAACTATGGGAGCGGGTTTCTGAAGCAATAGTTCACCATTAAACCAGGGAGAGGACAAGGAGGTGTCTGGTGAACTCAACGGCAATTCACCGAGATTCCCAAAAGATGGATTTCCACCATTAAGTGAACAAGGAGATAACATTTGTTAGATCAACTGATATAAGGAAGTATGCTCGAGAAAAACATACACAATTAAACATTGGTTGAAGGGTGCGCCCGAAGTACGGGTTGGGTTGCACGACCAATGTTAGAATGGTGATTCAATTAGCGAAGGACTTAGAATGAACTATCGCCCATTCACTTCAAAGCAATAGGGTTGCTAGAAGTTTTGAATTCACACGTCATAGCTCCATTGTCGGTATTCCGGTTGAAAACAATACGGGGACCAAGGAATGAACGAAGATGGCAAGAAGTATTAAGATATCAAGAATTATTAAGAGGTGGTGAAATTCTCACCACATTCTTTGACAAAAAGAGATGGTAATACTACCGAGGTAAGGAAGATCGACTGCTGGGTAGCAGTGATCTCAAGGTTTACACCAAACACGAACAAGTTGTGTTGAACGGAAGGCAATAAAGTGGTCGATGAGAACAGGAATCATCGAGGGGCAAGGATGGTATTACCCATCATGAATTCAATTGAATTCCTGGAAGAGCTCATAAGGTTGATGGTGATCACGACACAATTGTCAAGAGATTTCATGCAGATGTAGTAAATCAGCGACGACATCAAGTCAAAGGAATGATGAAGAAAGAGGTTATTGGAACCACAGTTACGACACAAACTCGAACTCAAGCTTGTTGTTTAAGGTGAAAGGGTATGACGAGGAAAAAAAATCGACGTAAGGTTAGTTCATCGTCGAAAATTGGTGCTCCGAGAATAAGGACCAGGTAGCACCGTTAGAATCGTCACGTCAATGATATAGCCAAACAAGCTAGGAATGGCGTGATCGGGTACAAACTCGTACTTATAGAAGCTTACTGAAGAGTTGTTGAACCGTAGAGCGGACTCGGTTCAGTTATCGGTGTCTTTGAGTGTTCAATAACTCCGATCCCATGAAAAATTGTAATCGGTGAGTATGTAGTACTTGATGAAGAACTCATAAGAAATTATGCAGTTCCAAGATAATCTCGAGATACCAGGTGGTAATACTCGACGACATATCAAACTAGAAGTTGAACTGGGGTATTGCTCTATAGAAGACAAGTGCTTAAACTTGCACAGGACATGATATTTAAAGGAGAACATGGTCAGAACCACGATTGCAAAAAGGCCAGATCTCAGATATAAGATGAACTTATACCAAGGGAATAATTGATTTTAAAAGAAACTTCGATGAGAAGATGTACATCGTGTCCATGGGCATGAACGCAAAGTTCAAGGTCGACTCCCACTTCTTCAATGCATAACCTTTCATTCACCTCTCGTATTTCGAAAATGACATTAGTTGTTGAAAGTGTTTTTTTTACCTGGTGCAATACCA
>NW_025233832.1:2410-7667 GCF_018294505.1 Triticum aestivum | reverse complement strand
ATGTCTTGTGGGCCACAAATGCGGGCCAGTGATCTCTGATCTTCTCATACCGGCCGATGAATTCTGGTGTCTCTTCTTTGTCGACAAATTTTTTCAGCTCATTCTTCCACCTCTTGAATAGTTCTGCCATCTTCTTAAGAGCATGAGACTTGATCAATTGCTCTTTAACTGGCTTCTCCGGATCCTCCTCTGGCGGTAGGGTGAAATTTGCCTTCAGCTCGGTCCAAAGATCATCTTTCTGCATATCGGAGACATAAGACACCTCAGGGTCTTCTTTAGCCGGTTTTAACCATTGGTGGATGCTGATCGGGATCTTGTCCCTAACAAGAACCCCGCACTGAGCAGCAAATGCTTCCTTTGTCCGGATGGGTTCAATCGGCATGCCATCGCGCGCGATTTCTATGATCTCAAACCTTTCATCCGAGCGCAACTTTTTCTTCGGGCCTCGTCTCTTTACCGAAGTTGTGCTCGATATGGAGGGCCAGAAAAAAAAGAAGAAATACGAGAGTTCATTAATATATGTGTACATACCAAAAACAATTAATGCATCAATTAGCTAGCTATAGTCAGCACATGCTTAATTAATATATATACCTGGCCGGACTCCGTTCGGTCACCGGAGCCGTCATCACAGTGTCCTTCTTGCACCAGCATTGGGTCACCGGAGCCATCATGATCATGTCCTTCCTCCTCCATTGTTCGATCACCGTAGTCTGCTTCTTCACCCTCTCCTTCCAGACCATCGGTGTCATTGAGAAACGACAAGACGGCCTCACTTCCTTGTGCGATTATGTCCCCCAACATCGCTTCTTTTGCTTCGTCTCGGGGGTCCATAGTTTCTGCAAAATTTTACAACATGGCAATTATTATTCAAACATGACAGATGGATATATTAGTGGCAAACGTAGAACTAGCTAGCTAATCACAATAAGGAATCATATTAATTAGTGGCCTCGACGTTGCTTCTCTAGGGTTTGGGGTGGCCTCGATCGGCAACGCTTCAAGGGTTTGGGGTGGCCTCGACAACGCTTCAAGGGTATGGGGTGGCCTCGACGACAACGCTCTTTTAACTTGGTAAATTTGGGTGGCCTCAAGAGAGTTTGTCGGGTAGGGGCGCAGCAGGAGGGGGTAGGAGACCGACATCGTTTTTTTCTACGGTTTGGGTGTCCTCGAGAGTTTTGGTTGAGCGAGAGGGCCGGGGGGTGCTCCCGTGGTATAAGTTATCACGGTCGAGAGGGGGTATATATATCGACCGCCCATCATGTCGAACTTATTTTGGAACGGAGTTCCAGATAAAAATTAAGAAGAGGAAGTAGAAGATAAAAAAGAGGAGAAGAAGAACAAAAAAGGAGAAGAAGAAGGAATAGAGGAGAAGAAGAAAAAGTAGACTCTAGTTTTTCTTCTTCTCCTCTATTCCTTCTTCTTCTCCCCTTTTTTTCTTCTTCTTCCTCTTCTTAGTTCATTCCTTCTTCCTTTCTTCCTAGCTAGATTTTCTAAAAAATGTCTTGTGGGCCACAAATGCGGGCCAGTGATCTCTGATCTTCTCATACCGGCCGATGAATTCTGGTGTCTCTTCTTTGTCGACAAATTTTTTCAGCTCATTCTTCCACCTCTTGAATAGTTCTGCCATCTTCTTAAGAGCATGAGACTTGATCAATTGCTCTTTAACTGGCTTCTCCGGATCCTCCTCTGGCGGTAGGGTGAAATTTGCCTTCAGCTCGGTCCAAAGATCATCTTTCTGCATATCGGAGACATAAGACACCTCAGGGTCTTCTTTAGCCGGTTTTAACCATTGGTGGATGCTGATCGGGATCTTGTCCCTAACAAGAACCCCGCACTGAGCAGCAAATGCTTCCTTTGTCCGGATGGGTTCAATCGGCATGCCATCGCGCGCGATTTCTATGATCTCAAACCTTTCATCCGAGCGCAACTTTTTCTTCGGGCCTCGTCTCTTTACCGAAGTTGTGCTCGATATGGAGGGCTAGAAAAAAAAGAAGAAATACGAGAGTTCATTAATATATGTGTACATACCAAAAACAATTAATGCATCAATTAGCTAGCTATAGTCAGCACATGCTTAATTAATATATATACCTGGCCGGACTCCGTTCGGTCACCGGAGCCGTCATCACAGTGTCCTTCTTGCACCAGCATTGGGTCACCGGAGCCATCATGATCATGTCCTTCCTCCTCCATTGTTCGATCACCGTAGTCTGCTTCTTCACCCTCTCCTTCCAGACCATCGGTGTCGTTGAGAAACGACAAGACGGCCTCACTTCCTTGTGCGATTATGTCCCCCAACATCGCTTCTTTTGCTTCGTCTCGGGGGTCCATAGTTTCTGCAAAATTTTACAACATGGCAATTATTATTCAAACATGACAGATGGATATATTAGTGGCAAACGTAGAACTAGCTAGCTAATCACAATAAGGAATCATATTAATTAGTGGCCTCGACGTTGCTTCTCTAGGGTTTGGGGTGGCCTCGATCGGCAACGCTTCAAGGGTTTGGGGTGGCCTCGACAACGCTTCAAGGGTATGGGGTGGCCTCGACGACAACGCTCTTTTAACTTGGTAAATTTGGGTGGCCTCAAGAGAGTTTGTCGGGTAGGGGCGCAGCAGGAGGGGGTAGGAGACCGACATCGTTTTTTTCTACGGTTTGGGTGTCCTCGAGAGTTTTGGTTGAGCGAGAGGGCCGGGGGGTGCTCCCGTGGTATAAGTTATCACGGTCGAGAGGGGGTATATATATCGACCGCCCATCATGTCGAACTTATTTTGGAACGGAGTTCCAGATAAAAATTAAGAAGAGGAAGTAGAAGATAAAAAAGAGGAGAAGAAGAACAAAAAAGGAGAAGAAGAAGGAATAGAGGAGAAGAAGAAAAAGTAGACTCTAGTTTTTCTTCTTCTCCTCTATTCCTTCTTCTTCTCCCCTTTTTTTCTTCTTCTTCCTCTTCTTAGTTCATTCCTTCTTCCTTTCTTCCTAGCTAGATTTTCTAAAAAATGTCTTGTGGGCCACAAATGCGGGCCAGTGATCTCTGATCTTCTCATACCGGCCGATGAATTCTGGTGTCTCTTCTTTGTCGACAAATTTTTTCAGCTCATTCTTCCACCTCTTGAATAGTTCTGCCATCTTCTTAAGAGCATGAGACTTGATCAATTGCTCTTTAACTGGCTTCTCCGGATCCTCCTCTGGCGGTAGGGTGAAATTTGCCTTCAGCTCGGTCCAAAGATCATCTTTCTGCATATCGGAGACATAAGACACCTCAGGGTCTTCTTTAGCCGGTTTTAACCATTGGTGGATGCTGATCGGGATCTTGTCCCTAACAAGAACCCCGCACTGAGCAGCAAATGCTTCCTTTGTCCGGATGGGTTCAATCGGCATGCCATCGCGCGCGATTTCTATGATCTCAAACCTTTCATCCGAGCGCAACTTTTTCTTCGGGCCTCGTCTCTTTACCGAAGTTGTGCTCGATATGGAGGGCTAGAAAAAAAAGAAGAAATACGAGAGTTCATTAATATATGTGTACATACCAAAAACAATTAATGCATCAATTAGCTAGCTATAGTCAGCACATGCTTAATTAATATATATACCTGGCCGGACTCCGTTCGGTCACCGGAGCCGTCATCACAGTGTCCTTCTTGCACCAGCATTGGGTCACCGGAGCCATCATGATCATGTCCTTCCTCCTCCATTGTTCGATCACCGTAGTCTGCTTCTTCACCCTCTCCTTCCAGACCATCGGTGTCGTTGAGAAATGACAAGACGGCCTCACTTCCGTGTGCGATTATGTCCCCCAACATCGCTTCTTTTGCTTCGTCTCGGGGGTCCATAGTTTCTGCAAAATTTTACAACATGGCAATTATTATTCAAACATGACAGATGGATATATTAGTGGCAAACGTAGAACTAGCTAGCTAATCACAATAAGGAATCATATTAATTAGTGGCCTCGACGTTGCTTCTCTAGGGTTTGGGGTGGCCTCGATCGGCAACGCTTCAAGGGTTTGGCGTGGCCTCGACAACGCTTCAAGGGTATGGGGTGGCCTCGACGACAACGCTCTTTTAACTTGGTAAATTTGGGTGGCCTCAAGAGAGTTTGTCGGGTAGGGGTGCAGCAGGAGGGGGTAGGAGACCGACATCGTTTTTTCTATGGTTTGGGGGTCCTCGAGAGTTTTGGTCGAGCGAGAGGGCCGGGGGGTGCTCCATGGTATAAGTTATCACGGTCGAGAGGGGGTGTATATATCGACCGCCCATCATGTCGAACTTATTTTGGAACGGAGTTCCAGATAAAAATTAAGAAGAGGAAGTAGAAGATAAAAAAGAGGAGAAGAAGAAAAAAAAAGGAGAAGAAGAAGGAATAGAGGAGAAGAAGAAAAAGTAGACTCTAGTTTTTCTTCTTCTCCTCTATTCCTTCTTCTTCTCCCCTTTTTTTCTTCTTCTTCCTCTTCTTAGTTCATTCCTTCTTCCTTTCTTCCTAGCTAGATTTTCTAAAAAATGTCTTGTGGGCCACAAATGCGGGCCAGTGATCTCTGATGTTCTCATACCGGCCGATGAATTCTGGTGTCTCTTCTTTGTCGACAAATTTTTTCAGCTCATTCTTCCACCTCTTGAATAGTTCTGCCATCTTCTTAAGAGCATGAGACTTGATCAATTGCTCTTTAACTGGCTTCTCCGGATCCTCCTCTGGCGGTAAGGTGAAATTTGCCTTCAGCTCGGTCCAAAGATCATCTTTCTGCATATCGGAGACATAAGACACCTCAGGGTCTTCTTTAGCCGGTTTTAACCATTGGTGGATGCTGATCGGGATCTTGTCCCTAACAAGAACCCCGCACTGAGCAGCAAATGCTTCCTTTGTCCGGATGGGTTCAATCGGCATGCCATCGCGCGCGATTTCTATGATCTCAAACCTTTCATCCGAGCGCAACTTTTTCTTCGGGCCTCGTCTCTTTACCGAAGTTGTGCTCGATATGGAGGGCTAGAAAAAAAAGAAGAAATACGAGAGTTCATTAATATATGTGTACATACCAAAAACAATTAATGCATCAATTAGCTAGCTATAGTCAGCACATGCTTAATTAATATATATACCTGGCCGGACTCCGTTCGGTCACCGGAGCCGTCATCACAGTGTCCTTCTTGCACCAGCATTGGGTCACCGGAGCCATCATGATCATGTCCTTCCTCCTCCATTGTTCGATCACCGTAGTCTGCTTCTTCACCCTCTCCTTCCAGACCATCGGTGTCGTTGAGAAA
>NW_025233832.1:0-1430 GCF_018294505.1 Triticum aestivum | reverse complement strand
AGGCAGGGCGGCGCAGCGATGGCGTCGGAAGCAGGGGCGGCGCGGCGACGGCGTCGGAGGCAGGGCGATCACGGCGACGGCGATGAGGAGCAGCGCTGGGGCGTCGGGCACGAACTGACGGTAAAATTGTGCAATTTTCACCAGTCCAGCTTATATACCCAGAGCATTGGTATCGGTTCGTGGCACCAACCGGTACCAATGCAACCTTTAGTCCCGGTTGGTGCCACCAACCGTGACCAAAGGTCAGTTTTCGGCAGCCCAAAGGGCGGGAAGCGACGGCCTTTGGTCCCGGTGTCACCAACCGGTACCAATGCCCTCCCTTTAGTCCCGGTTGGTGACACCAACCGGGACCAAAGGCCCGGTGATGCCCGCGTCGCGACCAAAACTTTAGCCCCACCTCGCTAGCTGAGAGAGCTCGAGAGTGGTTTATAAGCGCTGTTGCGCCAACCCTCTCGAGCTCCTCTCAACTACAGGCCTGCGGGTCTAATTTGTCATGATGTGCTTGTGGGCCTACTGGGCCACCTATGGGCCTGAATCCTGGCCCATGGTTGGGTTTCTAGTCGTATTGAGCCCGTGGTGGCCCAGTATGGGGCACTTTTTTATTTTTTTGTTGCTTTATTTATTTTATTTTATTTCTACTTACAACAAAAAACTTACTGTTGCTATTTTTATTTATTGTATTAAAGTTTGTTTATTTTACTTTTATAAAGTTTATTTTGTTTCTACTTCTTAAATTTATTAAAGTTTATTTTATTTTATTTCTACTTATTTATTGTATTAAATTTTAATTTATTTTATTTTGTTTCTACTTATTTATTAAAGTTTATTTAATTTATTTATTAAAGTTTATTTTGTGTCTACTTATTTATTTTATTTTATTTTGTTTCTACTTATTTATTAAAGTTTATTTTGTTTCTTTCTGCTTTTCATGTTTTGAACAGAAAATACTTTGATAATTTCAGTGGCATGAATTTTATATAATTTTAGTTTAAAAAATACTAGAGGTTTATAAAAGCTTTTTAGTTCATTCATTTTGCTATTAGAGTTTTATAAAGGGATTTTAGTTACGAAGGGGTTTTATTTTTTTGAACTTATTTGAAGTCCATAGTTTTTCTGTGTTCAAAATGCACCATTCAAAGTCACATCATCAATTTTCAACCCTTTCTGACTTCATTTGTTATTTTTCATGCATTTACTGATTATTTTGAGCTATAAGACCCTGAAATTGAAAAGCATTTTAAATGAACTCTGAAAAGGTTGAAAGTTGGCATGGTATCATCATTTGACCCACATAGCATGTGCAAGAAAGTAGAGAGGGTTACGGCAAAAACTGGATGCACTTCGTGTACAAAACGGACAATCTCTTTCGAAGTATCAGAGTTTCATACGGAAACTCGTCTGTTACAAAGGGATTTCATTTTTTTGAACTT
>NW_025233831.1:0-7669 GCF_018294505.1 Triticum aestivum | reverse complement strand
CCCCCCCCGCCCCCGTATATAAAGGAGCAAGGGGGGGTGCGGCCGGCCAGGAGGAGGGCGCGCCAGGAGGAGTCCTACTCCCACCGGGAGTAGGACTCCCCCCTTTTCCATGTTGGACTAGGACGGGGGGAAGGAGAGAGAGAGGGGAAAAGAAAGGGGGGCGCCGCCCCCCCCTCCTTGTCCAATTCGGACTTGGGGGGGAGGGGCACGCGGCTTCCCCTTGTCCTCCTCTTCTCTTCCTCCACTAGGCCCATTAAGGCCCATTAAGTTACCGGGGGGTTCCGGTAACCTCCCGGTACTCCGGTAAAATGCCGATTTCACCCGGAACACTTCCGATGTCCAAACATAGGCTTCCAATATATCAATCTTCATGTCTCGACCATTTCAAGACTCCTCGTCATGTCCGTGATCACATCCGGGACTCCGAACAACCTTCGGTACATCAAAACATATAAACTCATAATGAAACCGTCATCGTAACTTTAAGCGTGCGGACCCTACGGGTTCGAGAACAATGTAGACATGACCGAGACACGTCTCCGGTCAATAACCAATAGCGGAACCTGGATGCTCATATTGGCTCCCACATATTCTACGAAGATCTTTATCGGTCAGACCGCATAACAATATACGTTGTTCCCTTTGTCATCGGTATGTTACTTGCCCGAGATTCGATCGTCGGTATCTCAATACCTAGTTCAATCTTGTTACCGGCAAGTCTCTTTACTCGTTCCGTAATACATCATCTCACAACTAACTCATTAGTTGCAATGCTTGCAAGGCTTAAGTGATGTGCATTACCGAGAGGGCCCAGAGATACCTCTCCAACAATCGGAGTGACAAATCCTAATCTCGAAATACGCCAACCCAACATGTACCTTTGGAGACACCTGTAGAGCTCCTTTATAATCACTCAGTTACGTTGTGACGTTTGGTAGCACACAGAGTGTTCCTACGGTAAACGGGAGTTGCATAATCTCATAGTCATAGGAACATGTATAAGTCATGAAGAAAGCAATAGCAATATATTAAACGATCATGTGCTAAGCTAACAGAATGGGTCATGTCAATCACATCATTCTCCTAATGATGTGATCCCGTTAATCAAATGACAACACATGTCTATGGTTAGGAAACATAACCATCTTTGATCAAGAAGCTTGTCAAGTAGAGGCATACTAGTGACACTCTGTTTGTCTATGTATTCACACATGTATTATGTTTCCGGTTAATACAATTCTAGCATGAATAATAAACATTTATCATGATATAAGGAAATAAATAATAACTTTATTATTGCCTCTAGGGCATATTTCCTTCAGTCTCCCACTTGCACTGGAGTCAATAATCTAGATTACAATGTAATGATTCTAACACCCATGGAGCCTTGGTGCTGATCATGTTTTGCTCGTGGAAGAGGCTTAGTCAACGGGTCTGCTACATTCAGATCCGTATGTATCTTGCAAATTTCTATGTCTCCCACTTGGACTAAATCCCGAATGGAATTGAAGCGTCTCTTGATGTGCTCGGTTCTTTTGTCAAATCTGGATTCCTTCGCCAAAGCAATTGCACCAGTGTTGTCACAAAAGATTTTCATTGGACCCGATGCACTAGGTATGACACCTAGATCGGATATGAACTCCTTCATCCAGACTCCTTCGTTTGCTGCTTCCGAAGCAGCTATGTACTCCGCTTCACATGTAGATCCCGCCACAACGCTTTGTTTAGAACTGCACCAACTGACAGCTCCACCGTTCAATGTAAACACGTATCCAGTTTGCGATTTAGAATCGTCCGGATCAGTGTCAAAGCTTGCATCAACGTAACCATTTACGATGAGCTCTTTCTCACCTCCATAAACGAGAAACATATCCTTAGTCCTTTTCAGGTATTTCAGGATGTTCTTGACCGCTGTCCAGTGATCCACTCCTGCATTACTTTGGTACCTCCCTGCTAAACTTATAGCAAGGAACACATCAGGTCTGGTACACAGCATTGCATACATGATAGATCCTATGGCTGAAGCATAGGGAACTTCTTTCATCTTTTCTCTATCTTCTGCAGTGGTCGGGCATTGAGTCTTACTCAACTTCACACCTTGTAACACAGGCAAGAACTCTTTCTTTGCTTGATTCATTTTGAACTTCTTCAAAACTTTGTCAAGGTATGTGCTTTGTGAAAGTCCAATTAAGCGCCTTGATCTATCTCTATAGATCTTAATGCCCAATATGTAAGCAGCTTCACCGAGGTCTTTCATTGAAAAACTCTTATTCAAGTATCCTTTTATGCTATCCAGAAATTCTATACCATTTCCGATCAGCAATATGTCATCTACATATAGTATCAGAAATGCTACAAAGCTCCCACTCACATTCTTGTAAATACAGGCTTCTCCAAAAGTTTGTATAAAACCAAATGCTTTGATCACACTATCAAAGCATTTATTCCAACTCCGAGAGGCTTGCACCAGTCCATAAATGGATTGCTGGAGCTTGCACACTTTGTTAGCTCCCTTTGGATCGACAAAACCTTCCGGTTGCATCATATACAACTCTTCTTCCAGAAAACCATTCAGGAATGCAGTTTTAACATCCATCTGCTATATTTCATAATCATAAAATGCGGCAATTGCTAACATGATTCGGACAGACCTAAGCATCGCTACGGGTGAGAAGGTCTCATTGTAGTCAACCCCTTGAACTTGTCGAAAACCTTTCGCGACAAGTCGAGCTTTGTAGACAGTAACATTACCGTCAGCGTCAGTCTTCTTCTTGAAGATCCATTTATTTTCAATTGCTTGCGGATCATCGGGCAAGTCAACCAAAGTCCACACTTTGTTCTCATACATGGATCCCATCTCAGATTTCATGGCCTCAAGCCATTTTGCGGAATCTGGGCTCACCATCGCTTCTTCATAGTTCGTAGGTTCATCATGGTCTAGTAACATGACTTCCAGAACAGGATTACCTTACCACTCTGGTGCGTATCTTACTCTGGTTGATCTACGAGGTTCAGTAACAACTTGATCTGAAGTTTCATGATCATCATCATTATCTTCCTCACTAATTGGTGTAGGTGTCACAGAAACCTGTTTCTGCGATATACTACTTTCCAATAAGGGAGCAGGTACAGTTACCTCATCAAGTTTTACTTTCCTCCCACTCACTTCTTTCGAGAGAAACTCCTTCTCCAAAAAGTTTCCGAATTTAGTGACAAACGTCTTGCCTTCGGATCTGTGATAGAAGGTGTACCCAACAGTCTCCTTTGGGTATCCTATGAAGACACATTTCTCCGATTTGGGTTCGAGCTTATCATGTTGAAGCTTTTTCACGTAAGCATCGCAGCCCCAAACTTTCAGAAACGACAACTTTGGTTTCTTGCCAAACCACAGTTCATAAGGCGTCGTCTCAACGGATTTCGATGGTGCCCTATTTGACGTGAATGCGGCCGTCTCTAAAGCATAACCCCAAAATGACAGCGGTAAATCTGTAAGAGACATCATAGATCGCATCATATCTAGTAAAGTACGATTACGACGTTCGGACACACCATTATGCTGTGGTGTTCCGGGTGGCGTTAGTTGTGAAACTATTCCACATTGTTTCAAATGTAGACCAAACTCGTAACTCAAATATTCTCCTCCACGATCAGATCGTAGAAACTTTATTTTCTTGTTATGATGATTTTCAACTTCACTCTAAAATTCTTTGAACTTTTCAAATGTTTCAGACTTATGCTTCATTAAGTAGATATACCCATATCTGCTCAAATCATCTGTGAAGGTAAGAAAATAACGATATCCGCCACGAGCCTCAACATTCATCGGACCACATACATCTGTATGTATGATCTCCAATAAATCAGTTGCTCTCTCCATAGTACCGGAGAACGGTGTTTTAGTCATCTTGCCCATGAGGCACGGTTCGCAAGTACCAAGTGATTCATAATCAAGTGGTTCCAAAAGTCCATCGGTATGGAGTTTCTTCATGCGCTTTACACCGATATGACCTAAACAGCAGTGCCACAAATAAGTTGCACTATCATTATCAACTCTGCATCTTTTGGCTTCAACATTATGAATATGTGTATCACTACTATCGAGATTCAATAAAAATAGACCACTCTTCAAGGGTGCATGACCATAAAAGATATTACTCATATAAATAGAACAACCATTATTCTCTGATTTAAATGAATAACCGTCTCGCATCAAACAAGATCCAGATATAATGTTCATGCTCAACGCTGGCACCAAATAACAATTATTTAGGTCTAAAACTAATCCCGAACGTAGATGTAGAGGTAGCGTGCCGACCGCGATCACATCGACTTTGGAACCATTTCCCACGCGCATCTTCACCTCGTCCTTAGCTAATCTTCGCTTAATCCATAGTCCCTGTTTCGAGTTGCAAATATTAACAACAGAACCAGTATCAAATACCCAGGTGCTACTGCGAGCATTAGTAAGGTACACATCAATAACATGTATATCACATATACCTTTGTTCACCTTGCCATCCTTCTTATTCGCCAAATGCTTGGGGCAGTTCTGCTTCCAGTGACCAGTCTGCTTGCAGTAGAAGCACTCAGTTTCAGGCTTAGGTCCAGACTTGGGTTTCTTCTCCTGAGCAGCTTCTTGTTTGTTGTTCTTCTTGAAGTTTCCCTTCTTCTTCCCTTTGCCCTTTTTCTTGAAACTAGTGGTCTTGTTAACCATCAACACTTGATGCTCCTTCTTGATTTCTACCTCCGCAGCTTTTAGCATCGCGAAGAGCTCGGGAATAGTCTTTTCCATCCCTTGCATATTATAGTTCATCACAAAGCTCTTGTAGCTTGGTGGCAGTGATTGGAGAATTCTGTCAATGACGCTATCATCCGGAAGATTAACTCCTAGTTGAATCAAGTGATTGTTATAGCCAGACATTTTGAGTATATGCTCACTGATAGAACTGTTCTCCTCCATCTTGCAGCTGTACTTATTGGAGACTTCATATCTCTCAATCTGGGCATTTGCTTGAAATATTAACTTCAACTCCTGGAACATATCATATGCTCCATGACGTTCAAAACGTCGTTGAAGACCCGGTTCTAAGCCGTAAAGCATGGCACACTAAACTATAGAGTAGTCATCAGCTTTGCTCTGCCAGACGTTCATAACATCTGGTGTTGCTCCAGCAGTAGGCCTGGCACCCAACGGTGCTTCCAGGACGTAATTCTTCTGTGCAGCAATGAGGATAATCCTCAAGTTACGGACCCAGTCCGTGTAATTGCTACCATCATCTTTCAACTTTGCTTTCTCAAGGAACACATTAAAATTCAACGGAACAACATCACGAGCCATCTATCTACAATTAACATAGACAAGCAAGATACTATCAGGTACTAAGTATATGATAAATTTATGTTCAATTAATCATATTACTAAAGAACTCCCACTTAGATAGACATCCCTCTAATCCTCTAAGTGATTACGTGATCCATATCAACTACACCATGTCCGATCATCACATGAGATGGAGTAGTTTCAACGGTGAACATCAATATGTTGATCATATCTACTATATGATTCACGCTCGACCTTTCGGTCTCCGTGTTCCGAGGCCATATCTGTTATATGCTAGGCTCGTCAAGTTTAACCTGAGTATTCTGCGTGTGCAACTGTTTTGCACCCGTTGTATTGGAACGTAGAGCCTATCACACCCGATCATCACGTGGTGTCTCAGCACGAAGAACTTTCACAATGGTGCATACTCAGGGAAAACACTTTTACTATGATAATTTAGTGAGGGATCATCTTATAATGCTACTGTCAATCAAAGCAAGATAAGATGCATAAAAGATAAACATCACATGCAATCAATATAAGTGATATGATATGGCCATCATCATGTTGTGCTTGTGATCTCCATCTTCGAAGCACCGTCATGATCACCATTGTCACCGGCGCGACACCTTGATCTCCATCGTAGCATTGTTGTTGTCTCTCCAATCTTATGCTTCTACGACTATCGCTACCGTTTAGTGATAAAGTAAAGCATTACAGGGCGATTGCATTGCATACAATAAAGTGACAACCATATGGCTCCTGCCAGTTGCCGATAACTCAGTTACAAAACATGATCATCTCATACAATAAAATTTAGCATCGTGTCTTGACCATATCACATCACAACATGCCCTGAAAAAACAAGTTAGACGTCCTCTACTTTGTTGTTGCAAATTTTACGTGGTTGCTACGGGCTGAGCAAGAATTAACTCTACCCCTAAATAATTAACTTCAACCTTGAATATAATGAATAATACAAATAAGGGTCAAAATGAAACCAATCTGTGCAGATGAGACAGAGCAGCAGAAAATTAACTCTACCCCTAAACTATATATATTGAACTCTGAATATAATGAGATGAGCATATACATAGTCAAACTGCATAAGTAATAATGCAGTGAGATGTTGTCCTTTTAGCAAGGAAGATATTGTCCTTATTAGGGGCATGGCAATTGAATTTAGCCAATACTTGTAGTTCCTAGTGCATGAAAAAAACATATCCCTACTTCAAGATAATCATCTTACATGTATTCTTTTACCTAGACAACTTCTTTGGCTTCTCACATTAGATATTTAACTTGAAAAAGAATTTTGAATCATGTAGCATGTCTATTAAACAATTGTCAATTTCATAAAACTTGATACACAGTTCTGCATATAGCAACAATGGAGTTATTAAACTGAAAACCAAGGCTGAATATAATGGATAGATTCAGCAATACCAAGTTCTGATGTGTTTGTCTAATGTGAAAAATGAATCCATCAACAGCAGAGTCGCAACGAACATACACGAGCAACAATAACAAAATCCAGTGCATTATCAACTACATAAGGTAAAGAAATTAACAACAATCTGCAAGTAGTAGCAGCCTTATTTGTATTACTTTGTGTTGTATAAGCAGCAATAATCTCTCTACAACAACAACATAATACTACCACTAATCTCTAAGTAGAAGTGTTGTCCCCTTCTTCTTCATCCACGCAACAATACAAATCAGATCAGAGCAACAACAACATACAAATCACATCAACAACTAAGTAGTAGTAATCCCCTCCCAGCTGTAGCCTCTCGTGGCATGGCAGTGCCGCACAAATAAAAGGACAACATGGCAGTGGCGCACAAATAAAACATGCAGGGGTGGGAGGGGAGGGCGGTGGAGCTCACCATGGTCGGGATATCGCGAGGAGGAGGTACCGGCGGCGGGGTAGAAGGGATTGGTACTCACCAGGAACACCGACTGAGGAGCACCAAAGGGGGTGGAGAAGAGGAGGCCCAGCCCGATGCGCCCTGGAAGGCTGCACCCGGTGGCGAGCGGGAAGCCGAACCGCGCGTTGGGGCGAGGGAGGAGATGGAGAGGAGTCGCCGGAGTCCATCGGAGCCACTCCGGCGACGAAGGTGATGCCCAGCCCGAAACCCTAGCCACGGCTGAGGGCTGCGAGCGAGTGCGGGAGGCCGTGTGTCGCGGATCCGGACGGATGGGAGGAAGAGGCGGAGCACCTCCCGTGTGGGCGCGAGGACGACGGCGGTGATCCGGCGACCTGGGCGAAGGAGACGACGCTGGCGCGGGGAGCAGGGTTAGGGAATGGGAGGAGGCGGCAGAGGAGGAGCTGGGCGCTGGGGAGGC
>NW_025233830.1:0-7670 GCF_018294505.1 Triticum aestivum | reverse complement strand
GCGGGACAGGTTTTTACTTTACCTCTGCAGACAACCCTCACCGCCTTCCTCTTGAGCCTGCCCGATCCAAACGCCCGTGGTCGACGAGTCCCTAGGGGCTCGGCCCTGCTCTCCGACCATCGTTTCTGCAAGGAACACGACACTTCAAGGGTAAGGCATGACATCTGAAGGGAGTCCTCTTTGGAGGATAGGGTTTTTTCAGTCTGGCTTACACGCGACGTAGGTAGCAGTCCGGGATAGTCGGCAATAATGGCCACTCAGGCGCCATCACAGCTTGCTTGATAAAATATCCCGTTGACAAGCACCACGGTAATATCCGGATATTCTTCGAGTCCTGGATCTAGGGCCCTTCTGGGGTCCTCTGGCTGCGGGGAAGGGATGGAAATTCCTTCTACGGCCCTCCTCAGTTCCTGTTCGGAAATATTGAGGCAGGTAATCTTAGCGAAGAACGCCACAATAAGTGAAGCGGGGAAAGGAATGACGACTTACCCAGTTTGGGGGGTTGTACATGGAGAACCCATCCACGATTTAATGTGAAGGAATTCTTCCTATTCTCCTTTGTATAAGTCAGACAATATCCTGGCCAAGGCAGTGGCGGAGTCTGGACCCTTATGGCCACAACGGGTGGCATTGTCTTCCCCGTTGAAGTGCCACATGGGCTTCCCCCGATATTGAAGCGGTTGCACCCCCCGTATTATGCATATCGCCATAACCTCGACTGTCGTCAGTCCGGACATGGCTAGTAACTTTATCCTGCTCATCAGGAAGTGTATTTCCCTGGTATCCTCCTGTTGGGGGCCCCGGGGGCGCTAGCTTAGACGTGCCCTCGGTGGGGCGTCACTGAACTTGGGGAGACCTGTCCGGACTAGATCCGGAAGGGGAACGTCATCAATGTAAAACCACTCCGAAGGACAATTCTCTGGTGCCTTCTTGGGAGTGCCGGATAGGTATCCGGTTTCGGCAATGCGCCATACTTCGGCCCCGCCCACTTGACATAGGGATTCTCCCTGGTTGCGGGGGACAAGGTAGAACAACTTCTTCCATAACCCGAAGTGAGGCTCGCAGCCTAAAAATAGCTCGCAAAGGGCAACGTACCCTGCTATGTGCAGTACGGAGGAAGGTGTAAGGTTGTGCAACTGGAGGCCGTAGAACTCCAGGAGCCCGCGAAGGAACGGGTGGATGGGAAACCCGACGCCCCTTAGCAGATGCGGGATGAGGCATATTCGCTCCTCTGGAGATGGATTTGGAGATCCCTCCGCTTGTTTCGCTCCGTTATAAGTGGCTATTCCGGCTCGGACGGGGACCATGAATGCTGGTGGGAGAAACCCTTGGGTTTGTAACTCTATCAAACGGCTATGAGGAACTGAACACTCTTCCCAATCCCCCGACTTGGAGCGAGGAGAGCTAGCAGAAGAGCTACGACGGCCGGCCATGTTGGAATGGTTTTTTCCGGAGCACTCTGTTGGATGCTTGCTCGAGGAGGGAGAGTGAGGTTTGGATCTGACAATCCCTGTCCCTTCAAATAGACGGTCAGCCCGAAGGATTGAGGGTGGCAAATGCAAAAATGCCTCGGCTCATCGCATTCGCTCGACATGTGGAGATGGTCATTATTGAGACACTGAAGCCAAGGAGTACAACATTGATGGGAAGCCGGACACTATTCGTCGTAACAGGTACTTTGGAGTATTTGGAGATGGAAGCCGCTTTGCAATGCCAAAGACAAGACTGCGCACCGGACTCATCATCATTGAAGCCTGGTTCAGGGGCTACTGAGGGAGTCCTGGATTAGGGGGTATCCGGACAGCCGGGCTATATACATCATCCGGACTATTGAAGCGTGGAGATGCAAGACTCAAGATTTCGGCCCGTGTCCGGATGGGACTCTCCTTTGCGTGGAAGACAAGCTTGGCGATCCAGATGTTATATTTCCTTCCTTGTAACCAACTCCATGTAAACCCTAGCCCTCTCCGGTGTATATATAAACCGGAGAGGTTGGTCCTTAGAAGGCCGATCAGAATTACAATCATACCATCATATGCTAGCTTCACTACAAGGATTCCGGTCTATTGCAACAAAAGTTATTGCTACAACTATCTTTTGTTGCAATAAAATGCTATATCACCACAAAATTCCAGTTCGTGGTAATAGGATCTACATATTGCCACAATTTCGTTCCATCGCGCTAAGTACTCATTTTGTTGCAATAGAAGCCATGTATTGCCACAAGCTGCATCAACGTTGTAATACGGTAGTGATATTGCGACAGTTTCGTTCCGTTGCATGAATTGGTCATCTTGTTGCAATAAAGGTTAGGTATTGCAACAAAGTACATCTTTGTGGTAATATTTAGACATATATTGCAACAACTCTGACATGTGGCACTAGTCATGGATACTATTGCAACAAAGCATGTATTGGTCGTAATAGGGTGACTTTTTGCCTCACCTTTGTTGCGTTGTAATAACTATTACATATTGCGACAACATGAGCATTCATGGTAATACATACAACATAATGCAACAATCCTCTTGTGTTGCCAAAAAAAGGAGCAGGATATTGCAACAGTATTCTCTACAGTGCTCCTGATTTTTTCTTTTATTTATTATACTATTTTGAATTATCTGATTAACAGGGCGTACTAGTTTACAGAGGTATTAAGACATTAGGTACCACAACTTGCACCTAAGTTGCATTTTAGTTGCATATCTTGCAAAGTGGACATCGGTGTACCACAACTTGGAGGAACACTCGCTTACGCACGTGCGAAGCGTTGCACACTCGCGGACACCCTTCACTTTAGGGTTTCTTGCACCGTCAGGGTCTCCTCCACTCGCCCTACTGACCTCCAGTAGCAAGGTCGTCCTCGGCACCGGAAAGACGGCAAGCTCAGTGCCCTTCTCACAAAGGTGAGTCGTGAGAATCGAGCAACAAATCCTCACATTCTCTTCCTAATTTTTCTGTATCTTGCTTGATATGATTGTATGTATTTATGTGTGCTTTTAATAAAAAAGGAGATTCAATATAAAATTATGTGTTAAACAGAGAAATTGAGCAAGGCTGCATACTAGCTATTTTAAACACTCCCAGGTTCCATTTAAACATCTCTTCAGCCACCAATTGAATTCATCAGCAGATCAACAACGCTACATCAAGATATATATATATATATAAGGACATATGACACAAGATTTTAGTAGGATATAACAAACCATCTCAGTGAGATATATAACACATGTTTCAAAATTACAACACGCAAGTTTCAGCAGCCGTACTTGTATAGATTGTATCTCGTGTATCAAAATGATAGCACACGCGTGTATCTTCTTGTAGTCCAGCCCAAGATCTCGGATCACCTTCCTTACTTTTTCGGGATTTGTAGGAATGCAGTAACCCTTTAGCAACACCTGCGTGAACATCTGCAGAACTAAGTCACATGCTCTATTGGTCATCCCAGACACGCACTTGATTTGGTAAAGCTTCACGATGAAAGATAGCTTCGTGAAATCCTTGCAACCTGAGTACAACTCTTTTTTTGCCTCTTTCAATAGTTCGAAGAAGACCTTGGCTGTTGCATTTGGCTCCTGGTTCCTTTCATCACCACTGGAATCATCCACAAGAATGTCTCCCACACCTTCACCAATGTTTGCATTGCTTTGCATGTTTGTGCCCCTTATGAGAGTACATACCCAGCACCATCATCTACAACGTCTTCATTATCAGAATCTTCAGACATGCTTCCCTCATCCGATTGTTCACCATGGTATATCCAGTGAGTGTAGGTTGGATCCATCCCATTGAACAACAAGTCACTATGAACATCCCTTTTCTTTTTCTGAACAATATTGAGACATCTCCCACATGGGCATGGGACTATTGAGTCTGGGTGAGCACCATCGAAGGCAAAATTGAAGAAATCCTTCATGCCAGTTTGCCACTCAACAGAATCTCTTTCCTTGTCCATCCAGCTCTTATCTCGTGTCATTTTTGCCTTATCTCCGTAAAGCCAGTCCTGTTAAACAAACATAACAGCTGCTTTAGTAGCTGCATTACAGTCAATAGCATGACTAGATGCATTACAAGACAATACAACAGGGGTACATACATACCAGTATTACTGTCACATGGTAAAGCAAAATTTATCTATACATTGTAAAGCAAAATTTGGTTGATGGAAGAAGAAATAGTATTACTGTCACATGGTAGTATATGTGACATGAGGGTAAATAAGTTCAGTTTAGTAGTTGGCTAGATAATGTAAAAACAGTTAGAGCAAGTGCTGATTGGTCTCTGCATTCAGAAAATTTATGCTACTTGTTCCTGTGTTTGCGGGCTGATTGCTCTGTGCATTCAGAAAATTTATGCAATGTATGTCTGTGCTTGTAGGCTTAGGATTGGTGCTGCCGCACGAAGCAGAACACCGTGCCAAATCGAATCAGTGCGTTCGAGAAGGCAGCCAGGTGCTGTGAGAGAACCTGGCTGAAAACGTGATCACACCAGTTTTTGGTACTATTTTTGACTCTCTGGGTGAAGAATACAGGTGATTTCTACGAGGGGGAACCGAGGTGAGCTGCTAGATTTCATGATTGAGGTGCTGCCATTCTGAAGTGAGATGAGGTGTCAGATATGCATTATATATGCAGTAGGTGTGCATTTGCTGTGAAAGCATTTCGTTGTGCGGAACAAACTGGATAGAAAGTTTAGCTACCATCCCCTTTGATGTGGTGTGGCAGTGGTTTCCTGGGGTTTCCATCGCACTGGACGGAAATGTTAGCTGCCATCCACTTGTTGTGGTGTGGTGTTGATTTCCCATGATTTACAGTGTTAGCCATGGGCATGTATTTTGAGTAACTAATGTGTGTTTAGGCTGGCATCCAGAAACCAATGGCGGATCTAGAACTACACGATAGGAGTGCCATGCTCAATACTCACGTATTTAAACACTAATAGTACACCCAAATGAGCCTAACTAGTAGTATATAATAAGTATACTTTGCATTTTCGCAGGGGTGCCATGGCACCCATGGAACCCCCATTGGATCCGCCCCTGCCAGAAACATCTGTCACATAAGTAGTTGTGTTCGGACCAGCATGTCGATATGTTAAGTTTGGATGTATGATTATGTGTGAGAATGAGTATGGAACCTGAAGCTACAGGTGTCAAATGCCTGACTGCAATTTGCTTGCAGTTTATGTTCATATTTGTTATGATTCAGCTTTGGGCAGTTGTGTGTGTGCGTGTGCAGGTTCTAGTCTTTATATGAGACCAAAAAATCAGTAAAAGAGTTGGAGTTTGAAAAAGTACAAACTGTCAGACATGGTTGAATGGTACTTTAGATTGTTCAAATTCAAATCTACGCAATACTCCTCACATGAGTATACGTCGAATTAAGGATTGAGAAATTTGAAAGCATTTTTCTTATAGAACTAGCGTGCATGCCTGTGTGCACATATTTGTTAGATTGATTAAACATGGTCTGTGTTAAAAAAATAGAACTGTTTGTACTGACATCAATCAGGATCCTGCATGAGCCCTTGCCTTGTTATACACTTGAATTAGCAGAAATTGTCGCCAACAGTTGGCTTACATGTAGATTAAGGGAAACAAGTTTTAGCCTTTAGCCCGAGGATTGGTTTGGTGTCAAGAGAAAAGAAAATCTCTTTTGGTGAAGTTAAAGTGTGAAAACTTGGCAAGTGGTGTCATACAGAAACTTCAGATATTTGTTGGACGTTGATCTGGACTAACGCCATCAGCGGGCCTCATCGCCTGCTTGTTTAGGAGGAACTACATCTGCAATTCTGCATACTACTGGGCTCTGTAATGGCGATTGAGATTGGCAAGGTACGTCGTGTCTGATCTGATTAATCCACATAGACCAGCCTGCAAGAATAGATGAATAGAAAGACTAATCCGGGAAAATCTACAGAAAAAAAATTCAAACTTCGAAATCATTCTCCATTCCAGATCTAACACCTCTCTTCACACATTTGTAGAAACACTTGCCTGCTTTCTCGCCGCCACGACCAGGTGATAATCAGCTCCGCAATCTGGGCAGGGATAAACGGCAGTTTCTCCTCGTATGCTGAGTTAGACAATGATTAAGGCCGGATGGGAAAGGGATCTGGTTCATGGGATGGATTAAATATTAGAAACATGTTTTGGCGTAGATGGATTTACCCAGGGAAAGGGATCGTGTAGGAGAAGATTGACATCATTTTTTATAGGGGAAAGGAGAAGATTGGTCGGTAGCTCCACCGGTTAGTCCAGTTTCCTTAGTGATTGATGTTGTTGGTCCAGAACCTACTAGTACTTGATGGCCCATATCGTCCAGCCACATCCGAGCCGCTATGGTAGAGGCTGACGGCGTAATGTTGTCTGTAAGTCAGACGTGGGCCATGGGCCCTGCATGAATATATGTATACCTAAGTTATACTTCGGCCTGTACGCTTTGCTTCAGGAATCTCGAGAGGGACTGACGGGATGGATATCGTGTGCATCTGTGCTCGAGCGTAGAATGGCACTTTCGCACTCACATGACCTTCCAAGTGTCTTGATTATTTGCGGAACTTTCTTTTTGTCATAGTTGGTGTTTTCCTGGGTTTTTTTTCAGTTGACAGCTAGTTGTGATGTTATATGTACTCCCTCCGTAAACTAATATAAGAGCGTTTAGAATACTAAAGTAGTAATCTAAACACTTTTATATTAGTTTACAGAGGGAGTAGTTAAGAACTATCAACCCAGGAATGGCACTGTCTTGGAAAAGAGTACTGAAGCCTGGAGTTATTACAAGAGATGCAGCAACTCAATTCGTTTGGGTTCAGAATCATTGCGGTTGATGCAGAAAAGAAGGGCGGAACAGGTGGCGCGGCTGATGGTAGACCTCCTGTGCTCAACAAAGAAATGAATAGGACAGCTGTGTTTGGGTCCAATCCAGTCCTGAAGGAGGGTTCTAATCAAGATTCTGAGTGCCCGGCTGTAGGACCTGGTTGGCAAGCGTCTCATACTGACTACTTGAGCGAGCTTCGGAGGAAATATGCCAAGGTACTGCCTTGCAAAGACCCGAGGTGTTCCATCAAGTTGGACAACTGGGATCGTATCAAAGGGAAACTAGCTCTCACTGCCAAGAACTAACTGGTCAGGACATATCAGTTATTTTTTTTGCAGTAATGTATTAGGTGGAGCAATTTAATTAGCTTGGCTAACTTGGTACAGTACGTTGCCTAGGCCACACGTATTTCATGTTAAGATGTCCATTTATAGCGTTGTCGATTTAAGTGTAAATCATGAAAGGGAAAATTTGCCATTTGCTTTGTTTGTCGACCACCTGCATCATGATCTGCTCTTCTGCTCAAGAACATAGCATACCTTTATGCTACTGACCTGCACGAATGTGTGGTTCTACATACCAATAAAACAGCAAGCAAGGGGAAATCAGTCTGCTACTTTCAACCTAAAATCAGCATCCTTATGTTGTATGTATAGCACAGTACTAATGCCCGTGTGATGTATTTTGAATCGAAATTTGCTGCACTTTGCTGCACTTGCAATGAAAAATACAGAGGGAAACATGAGGGGATAATCATACTATTATTGTTCTGGAGGTATTAGCCGCAAGTCAGTCGAGCTCGATGGTCGCAAGGGAGGCAGGCGAACCAGTCCGGGCGGCTCTGAG
>NW_025233829.1:0-7670 GCF_018294505.1 Triticum aestivum | reverse complement strand
GCGGGACAGGTTTTTACTTTACCTCTGCAGACAACCCTCACCGCCTTCCTCTTGAGCCTGCCCGATCCAAACGCCCGTGGTCGACGAGTCCCTAGGGGCTCGGCCCTGCTCTCCGACCATCGTTTCTGCAAGGAACACGACACTTCAAGGGTAAGGCATGACATCTGAAGGGAGTCCTCTTTGGAGGATAGGGTTTTTTCAGTCTGGCTTACACGCGACGTAGGTAGCAGTCCGGGATAGTCGGCAATAATGGCCACTCAGGCGCCATCACAGCTTGCTTGATAAAATATCCCGTTGACAAGCACCACGGTAATATCCGGATATTCTTCGAGTCCTGGATCTAGGGCCCTTCTGGGGTCCTCTGGCTGCGGGGAAGGGATGGAAATTCCTTCTACGGCCCTCCTCAGTTCCTGTTCGGAAATATTGAGGCAGGTAATCTTAGCGAAGAACGCCACAATAAGTGAAGCGGGGAAAGGAATGACGACTTACCCAGTTTGGGGGGTTGTACATGGAGAACCCATCCACGATTTAATGTGAAGGAATTCTTCCTATTCTCCTTTGTATAAGTCAGACAATATCCTGGCCAAGGCAGTGGCGGAGTCTGGACCCTTATGGCCACAACGGGTGGCATTGTCTTCCCCGTTGAAGTGCCACATGGGCTTCCCCCGATATTGAAGCGGTTGCACCCCCCGTATTATGCATATCGCCATAACCTCGACTGTCGTCAGTCCGGACATGGCTAGTAACTTTATCCTGCTCATCAGGAAGTGTATTTCCCTGGTATCCTCCTGTTGGGGGCCCCGGGGGCGCTAGCTTAGACGTGCCCTCGGTGGGGCGTCACTGAACTTGGGGAGACCTGTCCGGACTAGATCCGGAAGGGGAACGTCATCAATGTAAAACCACTCCGAAGGACAATTCTCTGGTGCCTTCTTGGGAGTGCCGGATAGGTATCCGGTTTCGGCAATGCGCCATACTTCGGCCCCGCCCACTTGACATAGGGATTCTCCCTGGTTGCGGGGGACAAGGTAGAACAACTTCTTCCATAACCCGAAGTGAGGCTCGCAGCCTAAAAATAGCTCGCAAAGGGCAACGTACCCTGCTATGTGCAGTACGGAGGAAGGTGTAAGGTTGTGCAACTGGAGGCCGTAGAACTCCAGGAGCCCGCGAAGGAACGGGTGGATGGGAAACCCGACGCCCCTTAGCAGATGCGGGATGAGGCATATTCGCTCCTCTGGAGATGGATTTGGAGATCCCTCCGCTTGTTTCGCTCCGTTATAAGTGGCTATTCCGGCTCGGACGGGGACCATGAATGCTGGTGGGAGAAACCCTTGGGTTTGTAACTCTATCAAACGGCTATGAGGAACTGAACACTCTTCCCAATCCCCCGACTTGGAGCGAGGAGAGCTAGCAGAAGAGCTACGACGGCCGGCCATGTTGGAATGGTTTTTTCCGGAGCACTCTGTTGGATGCTTGCTCGAGGAGGGAGAGTGAGGTTTGGATCTGACAATCCCTGTCCCTTCAAATAGACGGTCAGCCCGAAGGATTGAGGGTGGCAAATGCAAAAATGCCTCGGCTCATCGCATTCGCTCGACATGTGGAGATGGTCATTATTGAGACACTGAAGCCAAGGAGTACAACATTGATGGGAAGCCGGACACTATTCGTCGTAACAGGTACTTTGGAGTATTTGGAGATGGAAGCCGCTTTGCAATGCCAAAGACAAGACTGCGCACCGGACTCATCATCATTGAAGCCTGGTTCAGGGGCTACTGAGGGAGTCCTGGATTAGGGGGTATCCGGACAGCCGGGCTATATACATCATCCGGACTATTGAAGCGTGGAGATGCAAGACTCAAGATTTCGGCCCGTGTCCGGATGGGACTCTCCTTTGCGTGGAAGACAAGCTTGGCGATCCAGATGTTATATTTCCTTCCTTGTAACCAACTCCATGTAAACCCTAGCCCTCTCCGGTGTATATATAAACCGGAGAGGTTGGTCCTTAGAAGGCCGATCAGAATTACAATCATACCATCATATGCTAGCTTCACTACAAGGATTCCGGTCTATTGCAACAAAAGTTATTGCTACAACTATCTTTTGTTGCAATAAAATGCTATATCACCACAAAATTCCAGTTCGTGGTAATAGGATCTACATATTGCCACAATTTCGTTCCATCGCGCTAAGTACTCATTTTGTTGCAATAGAAGCCATGTATTGCCACAAGCTGCATCAACGTTGTAATACGGTAGTGATATTGCGACAGTTTCGTTCCGTTGCATGAATTGGTCATCTTGTTGCAATAAAGGTTAGGTATTGCAACAAAGTACATCTTTGTGGTAATATTTAGACATATATTGCAACAACTCTGACATGTGGCACTAGTCATGGATACTATTGCAACAAAGCATGTATTGGTCGTAATAGGGTGACTTTTTGCCTCACCTTTGTTGCGTTGTAATAACTATTACATATTGCGACAACATGAGCATTCATGGTAATACATACAACATAATGCAACAATCCTCTTGTGTTGCCAAAAAAAGGAGCAGGATATTGCAACAGTATTCTCTACAGTGCTCCTAATTTTTTCTTTTATTTATTATACTATTTTGAATGATCTGATTAACAGGGCGTACTAGTTTACAGAGGTATTAAGACATTAGGTACCACAACTTGCACCTAAGTTGCATTTTAGTTGCATATCTTGCAAAGTGGACATCGGTGTACCACAACTTGGAGGAACACTCGCTTACGCACGTGCGAAGCGTTGCACACTCGCGGACACCCTTCACTTTAGGGTTTCTTGCACCGTCAGGGTCTCCTCCACTCGCCCTACTGACCTCCAGTAGCAAGGTCGTCCTCGGCACCGGAAAGACGGCAAGCTCAGTGCCCTTCTCACAAAGGTGAGTCGTGAGAATCGAGCAACAAATCCTCACATTCTCTTCCTAATTTTTCTGTATCTTGCTTGATATGATTGTATGTATTTATGTGTGCTTTTAATAAAAAAGGAGATTCAATATAAAATTATGTGTTAAACAGAGAAATTGAGCAAGGCTGCATACTAGCTATTTTAAACACTCCCAGGTTCCATTTAAACATCTCTTCAGCCACCAATTGAATTCATCAGCAGATCAACAACGCTACATCAAGATATATATATATATATAAGGACATATGACACAAGATTTTAGTAGGATATAACAAACCATCTCAGTGAGATATATAACACATGTTTCAAAATTACAACACGCAAGTTTCAGCAGCCGTACTTGTATAGATTGTATCTCGTGTATCAAAATGATAGCACACGCGTGTATCTTCTTGTAGTCCAGCCCAAGATCTCGGATCACCTTCCTTACTTTTTCGGGATTTGTAGGAATGCAGTAACCCTTTAGCAACACCTGCGTGAACATCTGCAGAACTAAGTCACATGCTCTATTGGTCATCCCAGACACGCACTTGATTTGGTAAAGCTTCACGATGAAAGATAGCTTCGTGAAATCCTTGCAACCTGAGTACAACTCTTTTTTTGCCTCTTTCAATAGTTCGAAGAAGACCTTGGCTGTTGCATTTGGCTCCTGGTTCCTTTCATCACCACTGGAATCATCCACAAGAATGTCTCCCACACCTTCACCAATGTTTGCATTGCTTTGCATGTTTGTGCCCCTTATGAGAGTACATACCCAGCACCATCATCTACAACGTCTTCATTATCAGAATCTTCAGACATGCTTCCCTCATCCGATTGTTCACCATGGTATATCCAGTGAGTGTAGGTTGGATCCATCCCATTGAACAACAAGTCACTATGAACATCCCTTTTCTTTTTCTGAACAATATTGAGACATCTCCCACATGGGCATGGGACTATTGAGTCTGGGTGAGCACCATCGAAGGCAAAATTGAAGAAATCCTTCATGCCAGTTTGCCACTCAACAGAATCTCTTTCCTTGTCCATCCAGCTCTTATCTCGTGTCATTTTTGCCTTATCTCCGTAAAGCCAGTCCTGTTAAACAAACATAACAGCTGCTTTAGTAGCTGCATTACAGTCAATAGCATGACTAGATGCATTACAAGACAATACAACAGGGGTACATACATACCAGTATTACTGTCACATGGTAAAGCAAAATTTATCTATACATTGTAAAGCAAAATTTGGTTGATGGAAGAAGAAATAGTATTACTGTCACATGGTAGTATATGTGACATGAGGGTAAATAAGTTCAGTTTAGTAGTTGGCTAGATAATGTAAAAACAGTTAGAGCAAGTGCTGATTGGTCTCTGCATTCAGAAAATTTATGCTACTTGTTCCTGTGTTTGCGGGCTGATTGCTCTGTGCATTCAGAAAATTTATGCAATGTATGTCTGTGCTTGTAGGCTTAGGATTGGTGCTGCCGCACGAAGCAGAACACCGTGCCAAATCGAATCAGTGCGTTCGAGAAGGCAGCCAGGTGCTGTGAGAGAACCTGGCTGAAAACGTGATCACACCAGTTTTTGGTACTATTTTTGACTCTCTGGGTGAAGAATACAGGTGATTTCTACGAGGGGGAACCGAGGTGAGCTGCTAGATTTCATGATTGAGGTGCTGCCATTCTGAAGTGAGATGAGGTGTCAGATATGCATTATATATGCAGTAGGTGTGCATTTGCTGTGAAAGCATTTCGTTGTGCGGAACAAACTGGATAGAAAGTTTAGCTACCATCCCCTTTGATGTGGTGTGGCAGTGGTTTCCTGGGGTTTCCATCGCACTGGACGGAAATGTTAGCTGCCATCCACTTGTTGTGGTGTGGTGTTGATTTCCCATGATTTACAGTGTTAGCCATGGGCATGTATTTTGAGTAACTAATGTGTGTTTAGGCTGGCATCCAGAAACCAATGGCGGATCTAGAACTACACGATAGGAGTGCCATGCTCAATACTCACGTATTTAAACACTAATAGTACACCCAAATGAGCCTAACTAGTAGTATATAATAAGTATACTTTGCATTTTCGCAGGGGTGCCATGGCACCCATGGAACCCCCATTGGATCCGCCCCTGCCAGAAACATCTGTCACATAAGTAGTTGTGTTCGGACCAGCATGTCGATATGTTAAGTTTGGATGTATGATTATGTGTGAGAATGAGTATGGAACCTGAAGCTACAGGTGTCAAATGCCTGACTGCAATTTGCTTGCAGTTTATGTTCATATTTGTTATGATTCAGCTTTGGGCAGTTGTGTGTGTGCGTGTGCAGGTTCTAGTCTTTATATGAGACCAAAAAATCAGTAAAAGAGTTGGAGTTTGAAAAAGTACAAACTGTCAGACATGGTTGAATGGTACTTTAGATTGTTCAAATTCAAATCTACGCAATACTCCTCACATGAGTATACGTCGAATTAAGGATTGAGAAATTTGAAAGCATTTTTCTTATAGAACTAGCGTGCATGCCTGTGTGCACATATTTGTTAGATTGATTAAACATGGTCTGTGTTAAAAAAATAGAACTGTTTGTACTGACATCAATCAGGATCCTGCATGAGCCCTTGCCTTGTTATACACTTGAATTAGCAGAAATTGTCGCCAACAGTTGGCTTACATGTAGATTAAGGGAAACAAGTTTTAGCCTTTAGCCCGAGGATTGGTTTGGTGTCAAGAGAAAAGAAAATCTCTTTTGGTGAAGTTAAAGTGTGAAAACTTGGCAAGTGGTGTCATACAGAAACTTCAGATATTTGTTGGACGTTGATCTGGACTAACGCCATCAGCGGGCCTCATCGCCTGCTTGTTTAGGAGGAACTACATCTGCAATTCTGCATACTACTGGGCTCTGTAATGGCGATTGAGATTGGCAAGGTACGTCGTGTCTGATCTGATTAATCCACATAGACCAGCCTGCAAGAATAGATGAATAGAAAGACTAATCCGGGAAAATCTACAGAAAAAAAATTCAAACTTCGAAATCATTCTCCATTCCAGATCTAACACCTCTCTTCACACATTTGTAGAAACACTTGCCTGCTTTCTCGCCGCCACGACCAGGTGATAATCAGCTCCGCAATCTGGGCAGGGATAAACGGCAGTTTCTCCTCGTATGCTGAGTTAGACAATGATTAAGGCCGGATGGGAAAGGGATCTGGTTCATGGGATGGATTAAATATTAGAAACATGTTTTGGCGTAGATGGATTTACCCAGGGAAAGGGATCGTGTAGGAGAAGATTGACATCATTTTTTATAGGGGAAAGGAGAAGATTGGTCGGTAGCTCCACCGGTTAGTCCAGTTTCCTTAGTGATTGATGTTGTTGGTCCAGAACCTACTAGTACTTGATGGCCCATATCGTCCAGCCACATCCGAGCCGCTATGGTAGAGGCTGACGGCGTAATGTTGTCTGTAAGTCAGACGTGGGCCATGGGCCCTGCATGAATATATGTATACCTAAGTTATACTTCGGCCTGTACGCTTTGCTTCAGGAATCTCGAGAGGGACTGACGGGATGGATATCGTGTGCATCTGTGCTCGAGCGTAGAATGGCACTTTCGCACTCACATGACCTTCCAAGTGTCTTGATTATTTGCGGAACTTTCTTTTTGTCATAGTTGGTGTTTTCCTGGGTTTTTTTTCAGTTGACAGCTAGTTGTGATGTTATATGTACTCCCTCCGTAAACTAATATAAGAGCGTTTAGAATACTAAAGTAGTAATCTAAACACTTTTATATTAGTTTACAGAGGGAGTAGTTAAGAACTATCAACCCAGGAATGGCACTGTCTTGGAAAAGAGTACTGAAGCCTGGAGTTATTACAAGAGATGCAGCAACTCAATTCGTTTGGGTTCAGAATCATTGCGGTTGATGCAGAAAAGAAGGGCGGAACAGGTGGCGCGGCTGATGGTAGACCTCCTGTGCTCAACAAAGAAATGAATAGGACAGCTGTGTTTGGGTCCAATCCAGTCCTGAAGGAGGGTTCTAATCAAGATTCTGAGTGCCCGGCTGTAGGACCTGGTTGGCAAGCGTCTCATACTGACTACTTGAGCGAGCTTCGGAGGAAATATGCCAAGGTACTGCCTTGCAAAGACCCGAGGTGTTCCATCAAGTTGGACAACTGGGATCGTATCAAAGGGAAACTAGCTCTCACTGCCAAGAACTAACTGGTCAGGACATATCAGTTATTTTTTTTGCAGTAATGTATTAGGTGGAGCAATTTAATTAGCTTGGCTAACTTGGTACAGTACGTTGCCTAGGCCACACGTATTTCATGTTAAGATGTCCATTTATAGCGTTGTCGATTTAAGTGTAAATCATGAAAGGGAAAATTTGCCATTTGCTTTGTTTGTCGACCACCTGCATCATGATCTGCTCTTCTGCTCAAGAACATAGCATACCTTTATGCTACTGACCTGCACGAATGTGTGGTTCTACATACCAATAAAACAGCAAGCAAGGGGAAATCAGTCTGCTACTTTCAACCTAAAATCAGCATCCTTATGTTGTATGTATAGCACAGTACTAATGCCCGTGTGATGTATTTTGAATCGAAATTTGCTGCACTTTGCTGCACTTGCAATGAAAAATACAGAGGGAAACATGAGGGGATAATCATACTATTATTGTTCTGGAGGTATTAGCCGCAAGTCAGTCGAGCTCGATGGTCGCAAGGGAGGCAGGCGAACCAGTCCGGGCGGCTCTGAG
>NW_025233828.1:0-7670 GCF_018294505.1 Triticum aestivum | reverse complement strand
TGCCACCACTCATGGCACTGTTTTTGCATGGAATCGTTGTTTCGGTACGTTTGTCTTCCACCGTAATTATAATTGTTTCATCCACATGCATGCGGGTTAGCAAGTTTCCCTTTACTAATTAAATTTCTTCTTGTGTTTCCAAGGTCCTGCGAATATTCCACCACCTATGCTTGAAGATTTTTATAACCAAGGGGAGATGATGATGGTGATGATGACGAGCATGAGGACGAGCAGCACCCATATACTATTTGGCGCCAGGCAACTAATTCCGATGGATCACCTCTTCTCATGTGTATACAGCCCACTGATGATGCTACTGCTAAGGAAGCAGGTGTAGTCTCCCATGGTCGCACTCTCCGGACCTATTCCGACACCCGTTTCATGGTATTCGGGATGGATACTAGTGTGCTAGCGCCAACTCCTTCTCCCTGGTACAGAATTGATAGTCCTGGAGAAAACTTGCTCTTCCTTGGACAAAACTATCCAATGATGGTGAAAGGCGATCCAACTATTGTTGACACAACGTTACTACCATTTATGAGAAGCAACTGTGTCTATACCTCGGACATTTGGGTGGTTCCCTACCCTGGTACTGATATAGTAGGCCGCTTCAGCCTGGATGATCAGTCCTGCGTTGGTCTCCAGATCGACAATGGGTGGTCCGTCCCAGAGAATCACTTGTGGTTCAAAGCAAGTGTTTCCAACGCCGAGGAATGGTTGAGTTGAAGTTAATTTCATTGCTTGTTATTTGTTGTGTGGTGAAAACTTTAGTATTTATAATGTATCCTCGTTGTCGATGTGTGTTGATGACCTGTTGTATGTAATAAAATGATATGCCTGTGACAAACTTACTAAATTTATGAATGGCTTTCGAGTCACTTTTGTGAGTGAGTGGTGCGACGAGGCAAAATTTTTTTTCCGAATACATAATTGTACGTGCATTGCAACAGGTTATCGGATGAGGCCAATCAACAATAGTAGTACACTATTTGTACTAGCTTCACATGCTTCGCGCGTCGTGCGGGTGTTTTTACTGTAGCCATATTGTACTACGTAACCAGCACCTTGAATCCTCGATACTAGTAGTACTATATAGTATGTAGTAGGAGTAGTAGGGTGGCATGGGCCAGAACAAGCACTCACGTCTAGGAGTACGGCACACGCCACCAGCATGACTTCCATCTGACACCATATTTCTTGGAGTCCGTGCTAGAGCAACCTCTTCAACCTCATCGTTTCTCTAAACTCATCCATCGTGCGGCGGGCGAGGTGGGGGTTTGCCGTTAGACGGTTTCCTTAACTGCGGTCCCACTTGTAAGGCCAACTGCAATGCACGACCCCAAACGGACCTCCATTTTGCACGAACTCCAATGATAATTTTGACTAGAAAAGCAAGACCAAAGAAAACAAGAACCACAAGAATACATTTTACTACTCCTGTAAGTTGGATTAGTGCCTTCTCGATGCATTCATTGTTGATCTGCGGAGGCTCGATCTTGCGTGCTTCTTTATTCTTCGAGTGTAAAGAAGTAGACGTTGCTTCCTCGCATCTAGTCTCATGTCTAGCCTCTATTCTAGTACTCCCTCCGGTCCATTTTTCTCCGTGTCTAAGCAGCAACACGCATACCAAGTAGGAGTATCAACAAGTGCACTAATCTCATCTATAGCCTCTGTGCTAGCTAAATGTGATAGAACATCTATTAAATTGCGCTCTATCAGTATATGGATGTACTCTTCTTCCCAATACAAAAACTTGCATCCATTCTACTCCCTCCGTTGCACAATACATGCCTTCTATTTGTCAAAATATATATGTATCTAGACATGTTTTAGTGTATAGGTACATCCATTTTTGGACAAATGGAAGTCAAGTATTTCGGAACGGAGGGAGTACACAATAAATTTTTTAAGTTAGCACAACTAGTCTAATCCGAGAGCACAACCGAAGATTTGGTCAGGTTCTTCCTCCTTTTGCCGACACGTGGGACATCCAGCATCCAGGTCGTGTCATGAAAGAAAATAGAGTGGTAGTTGAAGCCACTAGATGTGCATCTTGGGTTAAACTATAAATAGAATCTTACTACTCTTGAGTAACTCCAAAAGCGGCCACCGAAGATCTTTCTTGGATTTGTTATTCATCACCAGCACGTCGAGGTGAAAGATGTGCAGGTTCAGTGGGTCCGCTTGCGTTTTCACTGACATGTGGGACCGCATGTGAGCAAACAGACGATGGGCTCCACGCGTCCGCTGGCTGGCTGAGAAGAGAGATAGAGGAGGGATGAGCACGGACTGCAGGAAATTTGTTCTACGTACCTCGATATAGGCTCGATATAGTGGGGTGGCATGGGCCATAACTAGCATTCACATCTAGCAGTATGGCACACGCCACCAACACGAGTCCCATCTACCACCAATTTTCTTGGAGTCCGTGCTACAACCATCTCTTCTCCCTCCTGTTTTCTTAGCCATCGCGCGGTGGGCGGGGTGGGGGTTTGCTGATAGTCGGTTTGCTCAACTGCGGTCCCACTTGTAAGTGAAAATGCAACACTGCATGCATTCCCGCTTGAGCGGCGTGCCGGACCAACCGTGTGGGGGTGCGACGCGAACACGGCAAGCTTTTCCTTTTGAACTCGTAACTTGTAAAATTTGGTTCTGCTCCATGGCATGATCGATAGATAGAAAATAATGATTTTGCCTAGAGTAATGAGAAGTTTGGTTCTGGCGCCGTTCATGCATAGAGTATGTACGAAAATTATGAAGTTGATGCGAAAGGTAAGATAATTACTATAGTATCATATACTACTACATGGATTTGACGGAAAGATAAAAATACATACGGATCCACCAACGACATCCTCATGCCCTAGTGCGCCGGGTCACCAACCGACGTGTGAGGAGCAGCGGCATTGGCAGCGAGCTCAACGTGCTTCTGAACAGTGCCGTCCAAGGTTGCCCTGCGTTCCAAGAAGGCCAACATCCTATTGTCCTCCTCTTGCATGTAGTAGTCCTTGTGGATGATTTGCGCGTAGACGTGGGTGATTATGTCGATGGTGTCTTGCTGCGCCAGGCGCTGCGCGGCGAGCGCGACCACGAGGTGGACATTCTCCGGCGCGACAGCGGGCAGTCGTAGGGCCACCAGTGTGTCGAAGAGGTTGTGACCATAGTGGCTGTTGAGGGTGGCGGGCATCGCAGATCCTGGGCGCGTCGGCTGGAGGTTTATGTCAAAGTCGTCCGCGAGCTTCTTGATGACGGTGAACTTGTCGAGGAAACTGACAAGGACCTCGTCGAACAAGGAGACGAAACTGTCGTCCAAGCGGCCCCTCGCCCTAGAGGCCTCAAGCAATACTACCTGGAGACGTTCCCATTGTCGGGCCGCATGCTAGCGTCGTGGACCATCTGGCACAGCCGGCTGATGCTCGCGCTCATCGTCTCCATGGGTCTAGCTTAGCTTGTAGTCAACTGTTCTTGCGATTTGAGTGATCACTCTTGCCCTTGGTTAGCGTGCATAGGATTTCGTACTACTCCTCGGCCCTCTACTGCACTTGCCTTTGGCTGTATGATAGGTGGGCCAGCCACCCCCTGGGCCCACGTGTCATTCACCCAAAGGCAGTTGCCGTAAGTCAATGAAGCTGCGTCCCCCTCCGTGCCGGTGCACTATAGTCATCTCACCGGACCTCTAGTTGGGGCCAAACGAGAGAAGTTTGATGTTTACTGGTTTATTGGTCCCCTTTGCATTTTGCGCCAAGTTTTGACCTTTGATTTAACTAATAAAATGTTAATGCATGTAAACAAAAATGTTGTGTAAGTCACATTACGAAAACCAAATAATCCCAAAACACTTAGCATGGTCATAATGGAGAGTAACTTAGACTAGTAACATGTGTATGTTACTAGTCTATGTTACTATCTTTATAGTGCATAGTGTCATAGATTAGTATCATAAGTGGTCTCATTTATTGCCATTCATGACACATAGTAGCATCACATTTATTATGTTACGGTATCAACCTATGTTACTATAACCATCTCTTTCTTCTTTAATTGCCTGCCACATAAGCATGTTTGCGAGTCCCAAGTGCATGATACTACTTATGTTACCCCCACTATGGCTAGACTTTGGCACGGTGCATTAACTCCCTCCTTGTTTCTTATTTCGTGACATATCAACCAATGAGAGATGTGGGCCGTGCATGCTTTCAATGACTTGAGACTACCAAACATGACATGCAGTGTTTAGTTCATTGCATGTAATCCTATTAGTAGTTAGCAAAAAAAACATTAAGTTCTCTCGCCGATAGGAATAAAACACCATGTATTTATTTACAGAGGGAGTAGTACATTTTTTGTGACATGCATTACTAGATATTGCTAGTCAAATACTAAAATCTAGATGGACGTAGTAATACTCCTAAATCTAGACGATGGTGCTACTAGTACTACTAGTAGTAGTACTACCAATGTAGTAGTAGGAGTACTAGCACTGTACTACCCGTTGGTCAAATTATTACGTGTTGCTCCTCACAGTGAAGTAACAAGACCCTGCGTTGGAGATGACACCTGAGTATAGGCGCCGTGTTCGGCATACCATAGTCAGCCTCACTATCTGCAATCACTATCATCATGGTTGTAGAGCTATCCTGCTTACAACTAGCCCTGTTCGACATAATTTCCCGTGCGTAGATGCCCGTGCATTGCACGGAACACCAAGATTGGGGGTAGACGGCTCCGGCAGCAGCCATCACGCCAGATTTTTCCACGGCCTTCTAGATGTGGTGGGGAGGAGATAAGGCTGATTGTGAGAGACAAGGAGTTGTTTGTAAATAGGGAACAAGTACGGGCATCTTTTTGCAAAAATGGAGAAGCTTGGTTTGTATGCGTTAGATCTAGATCCGACGGCTATTGGTGAAAGATGGGAGGCACAACATCATCACCAACTCAGGACCTGTTTGATCCGCAGGATTTTGAAAACGCGGGAATAGGACACGGCAATATTACAAGTTTCAAACTGATATTACAAATGTTAGGAGTAATGTTGCACCTAGGAAGAGGGAATTACTCGGAAGTTTATGTAAGAACTTTCGTTACTTTAGGTGGATGCAACATTATCATACAAACTAAAATCCACCGCCCTGACAAGTTACTAATGGGTAAATAAGTTTTCGAGTCTCTGGCCACTTGATGTTTCAAAAACAAATTCATCTTCTGTGGAGACTTTGTCATTTAGGCTTAGATGCTTGCGGTGATCAGCATGCCATTCATTGTTGCGCCAAAGAACGCCAAACCTCATTACCTTGAGCACACTTTCCTCCAGAACAAAGAACCTGGCCAATTTAATCTCAGATGTGCTGCTCGGTAGTCGATCAAATCAATTTCTGTAAGATGGAGATCAAGGCATTCGATGAGATTGTTATAGTGCATCACATTTTTCACTTTCGGGTCTTTTTTTATCTGCAAAAGAAGAGAACATATTAGAGCAGCTGGCTGCATAAGATTGCCGTGTCATCAAGAGGTACCAATATCATTTGCTCATACTATAGGGTTGGCTGGCTCGTGATATTTTTTCACTCTCTCTCTCTCTCTCTCTCTCTCTCTCTCTCTCTTTCTCTCTCTCTCTCTCTCTCTCTCTCTCTCTTTCTGTTTCCTCTCATTTAACTAGGAGCACGTGAAGAGCTTGGGCATTTGTTGCCTTCCACTATGAGGCCGATGCCATATATCGCAAAAGTATGCCACATAATACGCATCAATGTCAAATCAAAAGATTTTGGCACCGCTCTCGCGATGTGAGAGAGTTGGCACCGCTGTGCACACAGACCCACATGTATAAACAAATCAATCAAACCAACTACACCAGCCTCTCACTCTCCCAAACAGATGCATGTTTTGGCCTACATAGCCCACTTTTGTACTCCCTCCGTCCCAAAATTCTTGTCTTAAATTTGTCTAAATACGGATGTATCTAGTTACATTTTAGTGTTAGATACATCCGTATCTAAACAAATGTAAGACAAGAATTTTGGGACGGAGGGAATACTACCTCGTATTTAGTATAAAATTTTGACCATAGATTTACCTAAGAAAATGCCAATGCATGTCACTAAAAATTACACCATTTGAAATTATGTTCAAATACGAACCCAACAATATAGTTCTTAGTGACATGCATTAACATTTTGTCAGTTAAATCTATGGTCAAATTTTGATACTACAAAATTGGAAGAGTAAACCAGGACGGAGGTAGTACTTGCTCTTAGGGTAACCATAGAGTTACTGGAGTAGTCTAAGTTACTTTCCACTATGACTAGCCTAGGCTACTATAGTAGTACAGCATAAAAACGATGCAGGTGATCACGTGAGAAAAAATACTAAAAACATTTCTTTCGGTGCAGTGCGTAGATGGAGTTTTGAACACTACACTTGTCATCATAATCTGGAAAAATTACGAAAAAATTGAGCTACGTTGTGATTACCGTTTACTTATAGGAAAGAAGTTTCACCTCAAGGAGTAGCTTCTCCGTCCACGGAAAGCATGTAAGGAATCGAACAACTTGATCCAGATTGGGGCCGATAGATTCTAGTGCTAAGATCTTCACTGTGCGCATGGACTAGGTCAAGCTTGTGGGAATTATTTTCTAGAAGACGGTCGTAAATACATCAAGAAGAAATTTAAAAATGTGAATTTCAAGAAGACGGAGAAGAAGATGAGTGTTGTACCTGAACGATTACGGATCCAATAAAGAGTTCGGAGAATTTGGCAGACGAGTACACCAACGCTGTCAATTTCGGCGCGTCAATGACCATGTTTTTTGTTGGACCTTCTAGATCCGATACAAGCAATCTCTCAAGGAAAGGTGCATTCTCAATGACCATAACGTGGAACAGCTGGAATGATCTCTTCCCAATTGATGTCTTGTTGTGGGGCCAGCAAGACACATAACTCCATCGGAGATCCGTCGAGGCGATGTGGAGGCTAATGAACCCGTGGATCTGCTCAAGACGATGGTACTCGAGCGTAGTACAGCTACGGAGCAGGTGCTCCATAGCCTTCTTCGAGATGAAAACATCGAAGAGGTTGAGCTGCTTGAGTTGAGGGAGAAGAAGGGCAGGCGCGACATTAATCTGGGGAAGATAGCAGGAGCTGAAGCTGGCGCGGCGCAGCATTGGCGTGAGGCGGAGCACGGACGGCGGCAGAGAGCGACATCGTCCAGCTTCAAAGCTGAGCTCCTCGAGTTGATCTAGGGTGGGGGATAAGAACCACTCGTCGAACTTGGGTTGGACCTTGCAGTTGGTACTGAACATGCGGATGTCAAGGCGTCTGGCTGGCCCAGGGTGCGATGAAAGGATCTTGGAGACTGCAGCCATGCGTTTGCAATACCCGTCGCAGAGGCAGCTGTCGACGGTGAGGTTGAGGGGGACACAACGCCAAAGGGGGCGCCACCGCCGAGAGAGCAGGGCGGTCCGCACGGCAGATTTGGTGGGGAGGAGGCTGATGATGATGAGTGATACGTCTCCAACGTATCTATAATTTTTGATTGCTCCATGCTACTTTACCTACTGTTTTAGGCAATATTGGGCTTTATTATCCACTTTTATATTATTTTTGGGACTAACCTATTAACCGGAGGCCCAGTCCAGATTTGCTGTTTTATGCCTATTTCAGTGTTTCGAGGAAA
>NW_025233827.1:0-7673 GCF_018294505.1 Triticum aestivum | reverse complement strand
ACAAGTGTCCAACTAGTTATGTTATATTACATGGGTAGTAAGAAACATCTTCCAGGGAGAATAGTTCCGTTAAGGGTTCCTTTCCTCTGGGGGTGGCATGCCCTAAAGTGCATGTCAGGACTGCGAAAAAAAGCAGAAAAACATCTGGGGGGCAGATAAATAAGTGGATAAAAACCATCTTTTAAGTCACCGACCGAATATTCCCTTAAGAACGCTAGCTTTCGGCTTCACCCAGTCTGAGGTACACATCCGGCTGACCCGGCAGTAACAATTGCAGAGGTGCTCCCTTTACCTCCTAGCCGAACAATCGGGAACGTAGGGGTAAGCACAGGAGCCAGGCAACCCAGCTTGGCCAAAACTTAAGTCATATCGATGCATATAATGGTGAATAAAAGGTACATGTGGAGGCTTGACACATGTGCTGGGCATGAAGCCCTTATAATTAAGCTTCTGGTAAAGAAGCCCCCAGGTATAATGAGTGTGGATAGCACATCAATTGCACGCGAACGATGCGCAAGTAGGCCTTTAAGGCTTTGATGAATAGGGTTGAGAAGAAAAAGATAAACAAAAGGCAGCTGAAGTAAAAAAAATTTGGACGGGGGGAAAGGGACGAACTCTTAGTCCGGCGCTAGGCATAGAATCTTCGGAGGCGGGCTGTGTTCCATGGGTTCAGCTCGAGTCGGTTATCCGACGTATTTCGTAGACGGTACGCTCCGCCGGTCAAGACTTTATCGATGATGAAGGGGCCTTCCCATTTGGGCTTGAGCTTGTCCTTTTTCTTGTCCGGCGGGCGTAGAACCAGTTCGCCAACGTTGTAAGTCTTGGCCCGTACTTCTCTGCTTTGGTATCTTTGAGCCTGCTGCTGATAAAATGCGGAACGAGCCTTGGCGACGTCGCGTTGTTCCTCCAATGCGTCCAAGCTGTCCTGCCGATCCAACTCGGCTTCTCTTTCTTCGTACATGCGCACTCGAGGTGAGTCATGAATTATGTCGTAGGGCAAAACTGCTTCTGCGCCGTATACCATAAAAAATGGTGTGAATCCGGTAGTACGGTTAGGCGTTGTCCGCAGCCCCCAGAGTACGGAGTCGAGCTCCCCTACCCAGTGCGTGTTAGATTTCGTAAGGGACCGCACTAGTCTGGGTTTGATGCCGCTCATTATTAGATCATTTGCTCGTTCCACTTGACCGTTGGTTTGAGGATGATAGACTGAAGCGTAATCGAGCTTGATGCCCCTATTTTTGCACCATGATTTAACCTCATCGGCCGTGAAGTTCGTGCCGTTATCGGTGATGATGCTGTGGGGGACACCATAACGGTATACTACCCCAGATATAAAGTCTATCACTGGTCCGGACTCTGCCGTTTTAACTGGCTTGGCCTCTATCCATTTGGTGAATTTATCCACCATGACCAATAGGTACCTTTGCTTGTGGGTTCCCCCTTTAAGTGGTCCAACCATGTCAAGCCCCCAGACCGCGAACGGCCAGGTAATGGGTATAGTTTTGAGGGCGGTGGGTGGCGTGTGGCTCTGATTAATAAAGAGCTGACAACCGACGCATCTTCGGACTAAGTCCTGAGCCTCTGCCCGGGCCGTCGGCCAATAAAATCCTGTACGGAATGCCTTTCCTACAAGGGCCCGGGCTGCGGCGTGGTGTCCGCCTAGTCCGGCGTGAATTTCAGCCAGAAGGTCTCGCCCTTCCTCTTCGGAGATACACGTTTGAAGGACTCCGGTTGTGCTTTTCTTATAGACTAGAGCCATCCGGTTTATATAGACACCGGAGAGGGCTAGGGTTACATAGAGTCGGTTACAATAGTAGGAGATCTACGTATCCGTATCGCCAAGCTTGCCTTCCACGCCAAGAAAAGTCCCATCCAGACACGGGACGAAGTCTTCAATCTTGTATCTTCATAGTCTTGGAGTCCGGTCGATGATGACGATAGTCCGGCCGATGATAGTTCGGCCGATGATGGTAGTCCGGCTATCCGGACACCCCCTAATCCGGGAGTCCCTCAGTAGCCCCCGAACCAGGCTTCAATGACGATAAGTCCAGCGTGTGTGTAGTCTTCGGCGTTGCAAGGCGGGTTCTCCTTCAAGTTCTACGTACCTGCCGAACAGTGTCCGGCTTCCTCATCAATGTTGCACGTCTTGGCTTCCATGCCCAATAATGGCCTTCCTCCACGCGTCGTGCGAATGTGAAAAGCCAGGGTGTCTTTTATGTGTTACCCCCTAGTTGTGCGAATAATCTGCCTATAAGGGAGGCAAGAATCCAGATCCAAATCGCCATCTTCCTCCCGCAAATACTCATCGGAGCGCTTGCGACCAAGAATCCATTCCATCATGAACCGTCAACACGGCTCCTCTTCTCGCGCTCCCAGCCCTTTGCCAGGAGTTCCTCCGCGGGCTCCTGGAGTTCTACGGACTCCAGCTTCATCACCTCACGCCCGCCTCAATCCTGCACATTGCGGGTTACGTAGCTCTTTGCGAGCTATTCTTGGGCGTCGAGCCCCATTTCGCGCTGTGGAAGAGGTTGTTCTTCCTTGTACCCCGCTCTCACGAGGGGTCCATATATCAAGTGGGCGGCGCCGAAATATGGCGTATTGCCGGGACCGGATATCCATCCGGAACCCCTAAGAAGGCATCCGAGACTGGCCTTCAGGATGGTTTTATATAGAAGACGCTCCGCTGCCGGACCCTGTTCGGATCGGCCTCCCGGAGTTCAGCAATGCTCCTCTGAAGAAACGCCTTAGTTGGCGTCCGTGGAGCCCCCAACTGGAGGAAGACAAGAGCGTCCATTATTTGATGGGCCGAATAAGGTTACTGGCCCATTCCGGGTTGACCATGATTGGAGTCATGGCAACATGCATTATGCGGGGGGTGCAGCCACTACAATACAGGGGCCACCCCATGTGGGATTTTAACGGGGAGGACGATGCCACCCGTCATGGCCGTAAAGGGCCGGATTCGGTCGAAGACCTGGCGACGATCCTGTCCGGCCTGTATAAGGGGGAGAAGGAGGATTTCCTTCGGATGAACCCGTTAAATGGGTTCTCCATGAATAATCCCCGGCCTTGGGTAAGCGAACACTCTGCGTGCCCGACTCATGCTTTTTGAAACTTAAGTTTCTTATATTGTGTTCTTCTTTCGACGCAGGAACTGCGCCGAATCGTGGAGGACATGCTAAGTCCAGCTCCGCAACCCGAGGATCCAGAGAGATCCCGGGATCCGGCCTCCGAAGAGGATCCGGACATAAAGGTGGAGCTAATCGACGGGGTGTTCCACCAGCTCAGCATGGACAATGCCTTAGTCGCCATCACGGCCGACTATCCCGGACTATATCCGGCTTCCCAGGTGATTGCGACCGAAGTCCTGACACCGTCATTCCTTCCTTGCTTATTTCTGACCACCGTATATGATGGCGCCGTGCAGGAGGCGCCCCTAGGGCGAGAAGCCGAGCCCGCGGTGGCTGACCAACAAAGGCCAGTCCAGACCAGTAGGCGGAAGAGGAGCGCGGCGCGGACTGAAACGTCGCCGCAAAGGTGTAGCTCACAATTCATTATTTAGAGCAACATTCCTAGGAAGCGTTTGAGTGCTCATGACTTTTGTAGGGAAAAAAGCGCCTGCCGGACTGCGGGCGTGGAGGTTGCCAATCCAACCTCTACCAGCCAGGCTCCAGCACCTGGTCTGGAGGGGGAGGCGTGCGCAAGGCGCGAGCCGGACGTTCCTCCGACGGAGGATGCCGACAGACTGTCCGCCACCAAGTCTGAGGTGGAGAGTGCCATAAATCACAGGCACCGCCGGACAGTATTTCGTGACGCGTGCTTCTCCCCCGAGGCGTTGAATGCCTTTAACACGGGGGACGCGCACCTTCGTGCTGCTCAAGATGGTTTTACCAGAGCCACGGAGCAGTATGTAAAAGACATACGGGTAAGAGAATTTAATAGTTGTATATGCCAGTAGCCCCCGAGACTTAAAGTAGTTATATTAACTGATTTAAGGATCATATGAAACGTAGGATCTTACCGAGAAGAATACCCAACTGTCTTAGGAGCTGCAGGAGTGCAAGGCCCAACTTGAGGCCGCACTCTCTGGCGCAGGAGGAAACACAGGGACCTCTCCTGGTAACGCATTATTTTAGAAAGATAAGTAGCGTTTGGCCTTTGCGCAAGTCTAAAAAATGACGTTGCAGGTGCTGCCGGACAAGATCCGGATAGGCAAGAACTTTTGCGCCAACTGAAGGCCGGTGAGAGGGTGCTGCATAAGGTGCAGCATGAAAGGAACAAGCTCCAGGATGCCCATGCCCAGCTTGGAGAAGAGCTGAAAGGCGTTCGGGCCGAGCTGTCGGGCTCCGTTAAGGAGAATCAGCGGCTTCGTCGCGGCATCTATAGTAAGTGCTTGAGCGAACTCCTTTGAAAAGAAGAGTTCGGCGAGGAAGTCGATTTGACAGAATATGTCTGCTGGTATGCTCACAGGTCGCCCTGCGGAGGAGATGCCCGTATCAACGGGTGATCAACTTCTCGAATTGTTGCAACTGATCGAATGAGTTCGGCAGGCAATGAGCGGCGTCATCCAGGCTTTATGGCCAGCCTTCTCCTTACCCGAGGGTCTTGGGGAGCTTGCAGAGAAGCTTCAGGGAGTGCGGCAGCGCTTCCATTTATGGAAGATTTCGGCCTGCCGCCAAGGTGCCAGGGAGGCCTGGGCCATGGTAAAGACACGGTACAAGAAGGCGGATCCCAACCACATGGCCGAAGTCGGACCTGTGGGGCCCGATGGGAAGGAGATCCCTGTGAGTTTAGTATACGGCCAAGTAGAGTTGGCCGCTAAATTTTCCCAACAGGACTGTAAATTATACAACCTGGTAGACAGGATTGAGGAAGAATACAATCAGTGGATTTGACAATGTATTATAAAATGACATATAAAATGCCTTCTAGCCGGATTGTAGATCGTTTGTCTTTGCCGACCTTTTCGCTTCGACCTCGGGACCCTAGAGTCCGGAGTGTGTCCGAATACCTTCTCCGTTATGAAAGAACCGGGGTATGCATGGAGACCAGGCGTAGGGGTCATTAGTGCTTTATCAGACAAGTGTCCAACTAGTTATGTTATATTACATGGGTAGTAAGAAACATCTTCCAGGGAGAATAGTTCCGTTAAGGGTTCCTTTCCTCTGGGGGTGGCATGCCCTAAAGTGCATGTCAGGACTGCGAAAAAAGCAGAAACACATCTGGGGGGCAGATAAATAAGTGGATAAAAACCATCTTTTAAGTCACCGACCGAATATTCCCTTAAGAACGCTAGCTTTCGGCTTCACCCAGTCTGAGGTACACATCCGGCTGACCCGGCAGTAACAATTGCAGAGGTGCTCCCTTTACCTCCTAGCCGAACAATCGGGAACGTAGGGGTAAGCACAGGAGCCAAGCAACCCAGCTTGGCCAAAACTTAAGTCATATCGATGCATATAATGGTGAATAAAAGGTACATGTGGAGGCTTGACACATGTGCTGGGCATGAAGCCCTTATAATTAAGCTTCTGGTAAAGAAGCCCCCAGGTATAATGAGTGCGGATAGCACATCAATTGCGCGCGAACGATGCGCAAGTAGGCCTTTAAGGCTTTGATGAATATGGTTGAGAAGAAAAAGATAAACAAAAGGCAGCTGAAGTAAAAAAAAATTGGACGGGGGGAAAGGGACGAACTCTTAGTCCGGCGCTAGGCATAGAATCTTCGGAGGCGGGCTGCGTTCCATGGGTTCGGCTCGAGTCGGTTATCCGACGTATTTCGTAGACGGTACGCTCCGCCGTTCAAGACTTTATCGATGATGAAGGGGCCTTCCCATTTGGGCTTGAGCTTGTCCTTTTTCTTGTCCGGCGGGCATAGAACCAGTTCGCCAACGTTGTAAGTCTTGGCCCGTACTTCTCTGCTTTGGTATCTTTGAGCATGCTGCTGATAAAATGCGGAACGAGCCTTGGCGACGTCGCGTTGTTCCTCCAATGCGTCCAAGCTGTCCTGCCGATCCAACTCGGCTTCTCTTTCTTCGTACATGCGCACTCGAGGTGAGTCATGAATTATGTCGTAGGGCAAAACTACTTCTGCGCCGTATACCATAAAAAATGGTGTGAATCCGGTAGTACGGTTAGGCGTTGTCCGCAGCCCCCAGAGTACGGAGTCGAGCTCCTCTACCCAGTGTGTGTTAGATTTCCTAAGGGACCGCACTAGTCTGGGTTTGATGCCGCTCATTATTAGACCATTTGCTCGTTCCACTTGACCGTTGGTTTGAGGATGATAGACTGAAGCGTAATCGAGCTTGATGCCCCTATTTTTGCACCATGATTTAACCTCATCGGCCGTGAAGTTCGTGCCGTTATCGGTGATGATGCTATGGGGGACACCATAACGGTGTACTACCCCAGATATAAAGTCTATCACTGGTTCGGACTCTGCCGTTTTAACTGGCTTGGCCTTTATCCATTTGGTGAATTTATCCACCATGAACAATAGGTACCTTTGCTTGTGGGTTCCCCCTTTAAGTGGTCCAACCATGTCAAGCCCCCAGACCGCGAACGGCCAGGTAATGGGTATAGTTTTGAGGGCGGTGGGTGGCATGTGGCTCTGATTAATAAAGAGCTGACAACCGACGCATCTTCGGATTAAGTCCTGAGCATCTGCCCGGGCCGTCGGCCAATAAAATCCTGTACGGAATGCCTTTCCTACAAGGGCCCGGGCTGCGGCGTGGTGTCCGCCTAGTCCGGCGTGAATTTCAGCCAGAAGGTCTCGCCCTTCCTCTTCGGAGATACACCATTGAAGGACTCCGGTTGTGCTTTTCTTATAGAGTTCTCCCTCATGGACCTTGTAGGCTTTAGATCGCCGGACTATGCAGCGGGCCTCATTATGGTCTTCGGGGAGTTCCTGCCTAAGCAAGTAGGCTAGGAACGGCTCTGTCCATGGGGCGATTACTGCCATTATGTCGTGAGCTGAGGGTGTTGTTTCGTCGGCTGGATCGCCGGTTATGTCAGATTATCCTGCGGCTGCCTCCGGTTTGTTATTTCCGGACTCCTCTTCCCATAGTACGGATGGCTTGAACAGCTGTTCCAGGAAGATATTTGGAGGGACAGCGTCATGTTTTGCGCCGATGCGTGCCAATATGTCGGTCGCTTGGTTATTATCTCTGGCTACAGGGTGGAATTCAAGTCCTTCGAACCGAGCTGACATTTTAAGGACGGCGTTGCGATAGGCTGCCATTTTTGGATCCTTGGCGTCAAAGTCTCCATTTACTTGGGGTATTGCCAGGTTTGAGTCCCCGCGCACCTCTAGGCGTTGGATGCCCATGGAGATTGCCATCCGGAGGCCATGTAAGAGGGCCTCGTATTCGGCTGCGTTGTTGGAGTCCGTCTACATTATCTGGAGTACGTATTGGACTCTGTCCCCGGTTGGGGACGTTAGTACGATGCCAGCCCCCAATCCGGCCAACATTTTGGAGCCGTCGAAATGCATAATCCAATTGGAGTATGCGCCGTACTCTTTAGGGAGTTCGGCTTCAGTCCACTCAGCGACAAAGTCAGCCAAAACTTGCGACTTTATAGCTCGCCGGGGTTTGTAAGTTATGTCGAATGGTAAGAGCTCAATGGCCCATTTTGCAATCCTGCCCGTTGCGTCGCGGTTATTTATAATGTCATTTA
>NW_025233826.1:0-7673 GCF_018294505.1 Triticum aestivum | reverse complement strand
CCATGAAACGGGCCAGAATCGGCCAAAACTGCGAGTGTTGATGACCAACACGTAAGGACACCTTGGGGTTCAACAACTATGGAAATCGCTTCGGGACCCCAAAACCGTGAGTAATAGTCCACGAAACCCGTCAGAATTGGCCAAAACTCTCAGTGTTGACGACGGACACACAAACGAACCCCGGGGTTCATCGATCGTGGAAATTGCTCTAGGTCCCCAAAACGCTGAGCGATAGTGCACAAAACGGACTAGAATCGGCCGAGTATGTGAGTGTTGATCACCGACACGTAAACGCACCAAGGGTTCGTCAATCATCGAAATGACTCCAAGACCCCAAAATAGAGTAATAGTCCAAGAAACGGGCCAGAATCGGCCCAAACTGTGATTGTTGATGACCGACATGTAAGCGCACCTTGGAATTCGACAACCATGAAAATCGCTTTGGGACCCCAAAACGGTGAGTAATAGGCCATGAAACGGGCCAGAATCGGCCAAAACTGCGAGTGATGATGACCAACACGTAAGCACACCTTGGAGTTCAACCACTATGGAAATCACTTCGGGACCCCAAAACCGTGAGTAATAGTCCACGAAACATGTCAGAATTGGCCAAAACTGTGAGTGTTGATGACAGACACATAAATGCACCCCGGGGTTCATCAATCGTGGAAATCCCTCTGGGTCTCCAAAACACTGAGTAATAGTGCACGAAACGGACACGATTCGGCCAAATATGTGAGTGTTGATGACCGACACATAAACGCACCCTGGGGTTCGTCAATCATGGAAATGACTCCGAGACCCCAAAATAGAGTAGTAGTCCAAGAAACGGGCCAGAATCGGCCCAAACTGTGATTGTTGATGACCGACACGTAAGCGCACCTTGGAGTTCGACAACCATGGAAATCGCTTTGGGACCCCAAAACGGTGAGTAAGAGTCCATGAAACGGGCCAGAATCGGCCAAAACTGCGAGTGTTGATGACCAACACGTAAGGACACCTTGGGGTTCAACAACTATGGAAATCGCTTCGGGACCCCAAAACCGTGAGTAATAGTCCACGAAACCCGTCAGAATTGGCCAAAACTCTCAGTGTTGACGACGGACACACAAACGAACCCCGGGGTTCATCGATCGTGGAAATTGCTCTAGGTCCCCAAAACGCTGAGCGATAGTGCACAAAACGGACTAGAATCGGCCGAGTATGTGAGTGTTGATCACCGACACGTAAACGCACCAAGGGTTCGTCAATCATCGAAATGACTCCAAGACCCCAAAATAGAGTAATAGTCCAAGAAACGGGCCAGAATCGGCCCAAACTGTGATTGTTGATGACCGACATGTAAGCGCACCTTGGAATTCGACAACCATGGAAATCGCTTTGGGACCCCAAAACGGTGAGTAATAGTCCATGAAACGGGCCAGAATCGGCCAAAACTGCGAGTGTTGATGACCAACACGTAAGAACACCTTGGAGTTCAACAACTATGGAAATCACTTCGGGACCCCAAAACCGTGAGTAATAGTCCACGAAACATGTCAGAATTGGCCAAAACTGTGAGTGTTGACGACAGACACATAAATGCACCCCGGGGTTCATCAATCGTGGAAATCCCTCTGGGTCTCCAAAACATTGAGTAATAGTGCACGAAACGGACACGATTCGGCCAAATATGTGAGTGTTGATGACCGACACGTAAACGCACCCTGGGGTTCGTCAATCATGGAAATGACTCTGAGACCCCAAAATAGAGTAGTAGTCCAAGAAACGGGCCAGAATCGGCCAAACTATGATTGTTGATGACCGACTTGTAAGCGCACCTTGGAGTTCGACAACCATGGAAATCGCTTTGGGACCCCAAAACGGTGAGTAATAGTCCATGAAACGGGCCAGAATCGGCCAAAACTGCGAGTGTTGATGACCAACACGTAAGGACACCTTGGGGTTCAACAACTATGGAAATCGCTTCGGGACCCCAAAACGGTGAGTAATAGTCCACGAAACCCGTCAGAATTGGCCAAAACTCTCAGTGTTGACGACGGACACATAAACGAACCCCGGGGTTCATCGATCGTGGAAATTGCTCTAGGTCCCCAAAACGCTGAGTGATAGTGCACAAAACGGACTAGAATCGGCCGAATATGTGAGTGTTGATCACCGACACGTAAACGCACCAAGGGTTCGTCAATCATCGAAATGACTCCAAGACCCCAAAATAGAGTAATAGTCCAAGAAACGGGCCAGAATCGGCCCAAACTGTGATTGTTGATGACCGACATGTAAGCGCACCTTGGAATTCGACAACCATGGAAATCGCTTCGGGCCCCCAAAACGGTGAGTAATAGGCCATGAAACGGGCCAGAATCGGCCAAAACTGCGAGTGTTGATGACCAACACGTAAGCACACCTTGGAGTTCAACAACTATGGAAATCGCTTCGGGACCCCAAAACCGTGAGTAATAGTCCACGAAACATGTCAGAATTGGCCAAAACTGTGAGTGTTGACGACAGACACATAAATGCACCCCGGGGTTCATCAATCGTGGAAATCCCTCTGGGTCTCCAAAACATTGAGTAATAGTGCACGAAACGGACACGATTCGGCCAAATATGTGAGTGTTGATGACCGACACATAAACGCACCCTGGGGTTCGTCAATCATGGAAATGACTCCGAGACCCCAAAATAGAGTACTAGTCCAAGAAACGGGCCAGAATCGGCCCAAACTGTGATTGTTGATGACCGACACGTAAGCGCACCTTGGAGTTCGACAACCATGGAAATCGCTTTGGGACCCCAAAACGGTGAGTAAGAGTCCATGAAACGGGCCAGAATCGGCCAAAACTGCGAGTGATGATGACCAACACGTAAGCACACCTTGGAGTTCAACCACTATGGAAATCACTTCGGGACCCCAAAACCGTGAGTAATAGTCCACGAAACATGTCAGAATTGGCCAAAACTGTGAGTGTTGACGACAGACACATAAATGCACCCCGGGGTTCATCAATCGTGGAAATCCCTCTGGGTCTCCAAAACATTGAGTAATAGTGCATGAAATGGACACGATTCGGCCAAATATGTGAGTGTTGATGACCGACACGTAAACGCACCCTGGGGTTCGTCAATCATGGAAATGACTCTGAGACCCCAAAATAGAGTAGTAGTCCAAGAAACGGGCCAGAATCGGCCCAAACTGTGATTGTTGATGACCGACACGTAAGCGCACCGTGGAATTCGACAACCATGGAAATCGCTTCGGGACCCCAAAACGGTGAGTAAGAGTCCATGCTACGGGCCAGAATCGGCCAAAACTGCGAGTGTTGATGACCAACACGTAAGGACACCTTGGGGTTCAACAACTATGGAAATCGCTTCGGGAACCCAAAACGGTGAGTAATAGTCCACGAAACCCGTCAGAATTGGCCAAAACTCTCAGTGTTGATGATGGACACATAAGCGAACCCCGGGGTTCATCGATCGTGGAAATTGCTCTAGGTCCCCAAAACGCTGAGTGATAGTGCACAAAACGGACTAGAATCGGCCGAATATGTGAGTGTTGATGACCGACACGTAAACGCACCAAGGGTTCGTCAATCATCGAAATGACTCCAAGACCCCAAAATAGAGTAATAGTCCAAGAAACGGGCCAGAATCGGCCCAAACTATGATTGTTGATGACCGACATGTAAGCGCACCTTGGAATTCGACAACCATGGAAATCGCTTCGGGACCCCAAAACGGTGAGTAATAGGCCATGAAACGGGCCAGAATCGGCCAAAACTGCGAGTGTTGATGACCAACACGTAAGCACACCTTGGAGTTGAACAACTATGGAAATCACTTCGGGACCCCAAAACCGTGAGTAATAGTCCACGAAACATGTCAGAATTGGCCAAAACTGTGAGTGTTGACGACAGACACATAAATGCACCCCGGGGTTCATCAATCGTGGAAATCCCTCTGGGTCTCCAAAACATTGAGTAATAGTGCACGAAACGGACACGATTCGGCCAAATATGTGAGTGTTGATGACCGACACGTAAGGACATCTTGGGGTTCAACAACTATGGAAATCGCTTCGGCACCCCGAAACGGTGAGTAATAGTCCACGAAACCCGTCAGAATTGGCCAAAACTCTCAGTGTTGACGACGGACACATAAACGAACCCCGGGGTTCATCGATCGTGGAAATTGCTCTAGGTCCCCAAAACGTTGAGTGATAGTGCACAAAACGGACTAGAATCGGCCGAATATGTGAGTGTTGATCACCGACACGTAAACGCACCAAGGGTTCGTCAATCATCGAAATGACTCCAAGACCCCAAAATAGAGTAATAGTCCAAGAAACGGGCCAAAATCGGCCCAAACTGTGATTGTTGATGACCGACATGTAAGCGCACCTTGGAATTCGACAACCATGGAAATCGCTTTGGGACCCCAAAACGGTGAGTAATAGTCCATGAAACGGGCCAGAATCAGCCAAAACTGCGAGTGTTGATGACCAACACGTAAGCACACCTTGGAGTTCAACAACTATGGAAATCACTTCGGGACCCCAAAACCGTGAGTAATAGTCCACGAAACATGTCAGAATTGGCCAAAACTGTGAGTGTTGACGACAGACACATAAATGCACCCCGGGGTTCATCAATCGTGGAAATCCTCTGGGTCTCCAAAACATTGAGTAATAGTGCACGAAACGGACACGATTCGGCCAAATATGTGAGTGTTGATGACCGACACGTAAACGCACCCTGGGGTTCGTCAATCATGGAAATGACTCTGAGACCCCAAAATAGAGTAGTAGTCCAAGAAACGGGCCAGAATCGGCCCAAACTGTGATTGTTGATGACCGACACGTAAGCGCACCTTGGAGTTCGACAACCATGGAAATCGCTTTGGGACCCCAAAACGGTGAGTAATAGTCAATGAAACGGGCCAGAATCGGCCAAAACTACGAGTGTTGATGACCAACACGTAAGGACACCTTGGGGTTCAACAACTATGGAAATCGCTTCGGGACCCCAAAACGGTGAGTAATAGTCCACGAAACCCGTCAGAATTGGCCAAAACTCTCAGTGTTGACGACGGACACACAAACGAACCCCGGGGTTCATCGATCGTGGAAATTGCTCTAGGTCCCCAAAACGCTGAGTGATAGTGCACAAAACGGACTAGAATCGGCCGAATATGTGAGTGTTGATGACCGACACGTAAACGCACCAAGGGTTCGTCAATCATCGAAATGACTCCAAGACCCCAAAATAGAGTAATAGTCCAAGAAACGGGCCAGAATCGGCCCAAACTGTGATTGTTGATGACCGACATGTAAGCGCACCTTGGAATTCGACAACCATGGAAATCGCTTCGGGACCCCAAAACGGTGAGTAATAGGCCATGAAACGGGCCAGAATCGGCCAAAACTGCGAGTGTTGATGACCAACACGTAAGCACACCTTGGAGTTCAACAACTATGGAAATCGCTTCGGGACCCCAAAACCGTGAGTAATAGTCCACGAAACATGTCAGAATTGGCCAAAACTGTGAGTGTTGATGACAGACACATAAATGCACCCCGGGGTTCATCAATCGTGGAAATCCCTCTGGGTCTCCAAAACACTGAGTAATAGTGCACGAAACGGACACGATTCGGCCAAATATGTGAGTGTTGATGACCGACACGTAAACGCACCCTGGGGTTCGTCAATCATGGAAATGACTCCGAGACCCCAAAATAGAGTACTAGTCCAAGAAACGGGCCAGAATCGGCCCAAACTGTGATTGTTGATGACCGACACGTAAGCGCACCTTGGAGTTCGACAACCATGGAAATCGCTTTGGGACCCCAAAACGGTGAGTAAGAGTCCATGAAACGGGCCAGAATCGGCCAAAACTACGAGTGTTGATGACCAACACGTAAGGACACCTTGGGGTTCAACAACTATGGAAATCGCTTCGGGACCCCAAAACGGTGAGTTATAGTCCACGAAACCCGTCAGAATTGGCCAAAACTCTCAGTGTTGACGACGGACACACAAACGAACCCCGGGGTTCATCGATCGTGGAAATTGCTCTAGGTCCCCAAAACGCTGAGTGATAGTGCACAAAACGGACTAGAATCGGCCGAGTATGTGAGTGTTGATCACCGACACGTAAACGCACCAAGGGTTCGTCAATCATCGAAATGACTCCAAGACCCCAAAATAGAGTAATAGTCCAAGAAACGGGCCAGAATCGGCCCAAACTGTGATTGTTGATGACCGACATGTAAGCGCACCTTGGAATTCGACAACCATGGAAATCGCTTTGGGACCCCAAAACGGTGAGTAATAGGCCATGAAACGGGCCAGAATCGGCCAAAACTGCGAGTGATGATGACCAACACGTAAGCACACCTTGGAGTTCAACCACTATGGAAATCACTTCGGGACCCCAAAACCGTGAGTAATAGTCCACGAAACATGTCAGAATTGGCCAAAACTGTGAGTGTTGACGACAGACACATAAATGCACCCCGGGGTTCATCAATCGTGGAAATCCCTCTGGGTCTCCAAAACACTGAGTAATAGTGCACGAAACGGACACGATTCGGCCAAATATGTGAGTGTTGATGACCGACACATAAACGCACCCTGGGGTTCGTCAATCATGGAAATGACTCCGAGACTCCAAAATAGAGTAGTAGTCCAAGAAACGGGCCAGAATCGGCCCAAACTGTGATTGTTGATGACCGACACGTAAGCGCACCGTGGAATTCGACAACCATGGAAATCGCTTCGGGACCCCAAAACGGTGAGTAAGAGTCCATGCTACGGGCCAGAATCGGCCAAAACTGCGAGTGTTGATGACCAACACGTAAGGACACCTTGGGGTTCAACAACTATGGAAATCGCTTCGGGAACCCAAAACGGTGACTAATAGTCCACGAAACCCGTCAGAATTGGCCAAAACTCTCAGTGTTGACGACGGACACATAAGCGAACCCCGGGGTTCATCGATCGTGGAAATTGCTCTAGGTCCCCAAAACGCTGAGTGATAGTGCACAAAACGGACTAGAATCGGCCGAATATGTGAGTGTTGATGACCGACACGTAAACGCACCAAGGGTTCGTCAATCATGGAAATGACTCTGAGACCCCAAAATGGAGTAGTAGTCCAAGAAACGGGCCAGAATCGGCCCAAACTGTGATTGTTGATGACCGACATGTAAGCGCACCTTTGAGTTCGACAACCATGGAAATCGCTTTGGAACCCCAAAATGGTGAGTAATAGTCCATGAAACGGGCCAGAATCGGCCAAAACTGCGAGTGTTGATGACCAACACGTAAGCACACCTTGGAGTTCAACAACTATGGAAATCACTTCGGGACCCCAAAACCGTGAGTAATAGTCCACGAAACATGTCAGAATTGGCCAAAACTGTGAGTGTTGACGACAGACACATAAATGCACCCCGGGGTTCATCAATCGTGGAAATCCCTCTGGGTCTCCAAAACGCTGAGTAATAGTGCACGAAACGGACACGATTCGGCCAAATATGTGAGTGTTGATGACCGACACGTAAACGCACCCTGGGGTTCGTCAATCATGGAAATGACTCCGAGACCCCAAAATAGAGTAGTAGTCCAAGAAACGGGCCAGAATCGGCCCAAACTGTGATTGTTGATGAC
>NW_025233825.1:0-7674 GCF_018294505.1 Triticum aestivum | reverse complement strand
ATCTTGTGCCCTCGGCAGGATCTGATAGATAGTCAGGCTTCTCAGCCTTTTTCATTTATAGATGTCTGTACCCAGACATGATAGCTTCCGCTTGTGCTTTGATTTGTATGCTCTGAATGTTGGGTCATGAGACCCCTGTTTGTAATATCTCGCTCCTCGGAGCCTATTGAATAAATTACTTGAGTCGTAGAGTCATGTTGTGATGCCATGTTGTGTTTGCACATATCGAGCATATTGTGTGTATGTTATTGAAATGCTTGGTATGTGTGGGATCTGACTATCTAGTTGTTTATCTTTAGTAGCCTCTCTTATCGGGAAATGTCTCCTAGTGTTTCCACCGAGCCATGGTAGCTTGCTACTGCTCCGGAACACTTAGGCTGGCCGGCATGTGTCCTTCTTCGTTCCTGTGTCTGTCCCTTCGAGGAAATGTCACGCGATGAATACCGGAGTCCAGTTAGCCCGCTACAGCCCGGTTCACCGGAGTCCTGCTAGCCCAGTGCTACAGCCTGGATTCACTCGCTGATGACCGACACGTTCGATGTTGGGTCATGGATGCCTGTCCCTGTAAGTCTGTGCCACTTTGGGTTTACGACTAGCCATGTCAGCCCGGGCTCCTTATCATATGGATGCTAGCGACACTGTCATATACGTGTGCCAAAAGGCGCAAACGGTCCCGGGCTAAGGTAAGGCGACACCCGTGGGAATACCGTGCGTGAGGCCGCAAAGTGATATGAGGTGTTACATGCTAGATCGATGTGGCATTGAGTCGGGGTCCTGACACAGAGGAAATGGGTTCAACTACCGTAGCACACAGCAGTTTGAAACGCGTTGTCTTAATGCAGTAAAAGAGAGCAGGAGCGAGAACATGGGATTGTATCGATATGATCAAATGGTTGGTTGCTTGCCTGATGGTTCGATGCACGGATACGGTTCTTCGTTAGGGTAATCACGGTACTCCTTGGAGGCAGAACCTGTCGCAAAGGACACCGATACACAACCATCACCAAACAATGTGCAACAATATGATGCATGCATGAAACATAGCAATATGAGTGTGTTGGGCTAATGCAACTAAAACCAGAAGGGTTTGAACAAATTTGAATCATAGATTCAAATTTCAAACTCAAACATGGCCTCTTAAAGTGCTTTTCCTTGTTCTGCTTGAAACATCAATTTAACTTGTTTGATCATGCATGAAAATAGTACAGATGGATAGATTGGATTTTTCTGATCATTTTTCATATATAATTTGTCCAATTTGGAGTTACGGAATAAAAGTTATGAATTTTTGAAGTTTAAATAATATTCTGGAATTTCCTGATTTAAATTAAATCCAAAAATTATAATTATTGCGCCAGCATGACGTCAGCATGACGTCAGTAGTCAACTGCGGCTGGCTGGGGTCAAACCTGACGTGTGGGGGCCACAGGTCAGTGACAGGGGGGGTTTAACAGGTTTAAAATAATCTTAATTAGGGATTAGTGGCGCTGGGGCCCACTGTCAGTGTCAGGGGGTTAACTAACAGTGGTTAGCGCTAATCCTAATTAGCTACAGGGCTGGGCCCACCTGTCAGGGACTCAGGGGGTCCTGCCGTGGTCAAAGTGGGTCAAACCCACCGGCGACGTGACGCCGGCGAGGCCCAAGACGGCGGCGCGATGCGGGATCGCGCTACAGGGCACGGGCGAGGCCGTTCTTGGGCTCGTTGGAGAGCTCTTGCTCCCGCGCGTCGAACGGTGGTGGTGGCCGAGCCTGGGGTGGCCGGTACCGTCGACGGCGAGCTCGTGAGCGGCGGCCGGAGTTCGGGTGCGGTCGGAGTCGGCGTTGCAGGGTGTTTGGGGAGGCGTTGGTGCGTGCTGCGTGCTCCTAGTGAGGCGTGGAGCACGATAGTGTGCTCGGTTGGGCGCTACGGTGACCGTGGCCACGACGGTGACATCGCCGGCGGCGTGGAGCTCTCGGCCAAGGTGGGGCTAAGGCCTAGAGGTCGAAAGAGACCAGGGGAGAAGGGGGAAACGACTCGGGGGCTCACCGCGGTTGCAGTGGGCGTCGAAGCGGGCTCGGAGACGCGCTGGAGACGGCGAATTCGACGGCGATGATGGTCGGAGCCCGAAGAGGGGAACGGCGACGTGGCGGCGATGCAGGGCTTCCGGAGGCCCGTGGAGCGGTGGGGAGGAAGAGGGGGTTGTGGCGGAGCTTCTGAGCTAGTCGGGGGAGCGAGGGGTGGCCGGAGACGGCTGCTATGGCGAACGGCGGCGACGGTGGTGTTCGGCCGTGTGAGAGAGAGAGCGAGGGAGAGGAGGGAAGAGACGAGGGCGAGTGAGAGAGAGCAGGGGGGAGGCGTGGCGTCGTCCGGGGCATCGAGCGAGGAGGGGAGGGCAGGCAAGCAGGGAGAGAGGTGGCGTGGCGCGGTGGCGCGCGCGCGCGCCGGCCACACTCCCCTCCCTCTGTCGAGGACGAAGACGACAGAGGAGGGAGGTGGGCTGGGCCGGCTGCTGGCTGGGCCGGCCAGCTGGCTGGGCTGCACAGGGAGGAGCCCAGGTAAGCTTCTCCCTTTTTTTCTGTTTTCTAATTTCTGACATTTGTTTTGATTTAAATAATATATTAAATCATTTATTTAACTTATGCCAATTTTTGCAGGGGCTAGATATATTATTTCAGAGCTCCTTTATAAATGGCATAATATTTGGACATATATTAATATATATAATTAATATATTTCCAAAGCAAATATTTATGCATTAATTCCAAATGCCCAAAATAAATACCTATGAGCTCTTAAAAATATTGGTTTGATTATTATCTCTGTCCAATATTTTCAGAGAGCAACATGAGCATTTTCTTGGACCCTTTTGGAGAAATTTTTATTGGGTCATTTTCAAAATGATTCTGAGGGTTTCACAAATCCCCATTTCAAATTAAATGAAATTTTAAACATGATGCACACACTCTGATGCATGACTAGCTAGGGTGTGACAACTCACCCCCACTCAAAAGAATCTCGTCCCGAGATTTGGGTTCCTCCGGGAAGAAGGCGGGGTACTCGAGTCGAAGACGATCCTCCCTTTCCCAAGTTGCTTCATCCTCAGAATGGTGCGACCATTGTACTTTGAGGAACTTGATGTTCTGACGTCGGGTGATACGTTCGGCCTGATCGAGGATACGAACGGGGTACTCTCGATATGTAAGATTATCTTGGAGATCAAGCGTTTCGTGGTCCACTTCACGGATAGGATCCGAGAAGCAACGCCTGAGTTGAGAAACGTGGAAGACATCGTGGACTCCGGAGAGATGCGGAGGTAGTTCCAGCTGGTAGGCAACTTCTCCTCGTTTGGCGAGAATGCGAAAAGGTCCAATGTAACGAGGAGCCAATTTGCCTTTGATACCGAAACGATGGGTTCCCTTCAGAGGGGTGACCCGAAGATAAGCCTTCTCGTCAACCTCGAAAGTCATAGCCTTATGCTTTCGGTCATATTGACTCTTTTGACGGGATTGGGCTGTTTTCAACTTTTCACGAACGATACGAACTTGTTCTTCTGCTTCCTGAATCATATCCGGGCCAAAGAATTGTCTTTCCCCGGTCTCTGACCAGTTAAGGGGTGTTCGACACCGTCGTCCATAGAGAACTTCAAAAGGGGCTTTACCCAAGCTAGATTGATAGCTGTTGTTGTAAGCGAATTCGGCAAATGGAAGGCACTTCTCCCAGTCCATTCCGAATGAGATAACAGAGGCTCGAAGCATGTCTTCTAGAATTTGGTTGACGCGTTCCACTTGACCACTCGACTGAGGGTGGAAAGCGGTGCTAAAGGAAAGACGAGTTCCCATAGCATTTTGGAAACTTTCCCAAAATCGAGAGGTGAAAAGACTTCCTCGATCCGAGTTAATTTCCAAAGGAACACCATGGAGAGACACTATTCGGGAGATGTACAAATCTGCCAGCTGACTAGCGGTTATACTCTCACGAACAGGTAAGAAATGGGCTACTTTGGAAAGACGATCGACCACGACGAGAATAGCATTATTCCCTCTCTTGGTCCTGGGAAAACCGGTAATGAAATCTATACCAATTTTATCCCATTTCCATTCAGGAATAGCTAAGGGTTGAAGGGTGCCCGCAGGCCATTGGTGCTCTTCTTTTACACGACGACAGACGTCGCAATTAGCAATAAACTGAGCAATTTCTCTCTTCATCCTAGTCCACCAGAACCTCTGGCGTAGGTCCTGATACATCTTAGTACTACCGGAATGAATGGTGAGAGGAGATTCATGAGCCTCCTTAAGGATCAACTGCCGTAGATGCTGGTTCTTGGGAACCACTAGACGGTTCTCAAAGTACACAACACCATGATCATTTGTGGAGAAACAACTAGCACCTCCGCTAGCAATGTTCTCTTTGATTTTAGATATTCCCTTATCTCGCTTTTGGGCAGCGATGATTTGATCCGTAAGAGTAGGTTTTGCTACCAAGGTGGAAAGAAAACCTTGAGGAACAATGTGAAGGTTAAGCTTCCGAAATTCCTCATGGAGAAACGGTTGACTTTGTTGTAACATCAGGTTGTTACAATAAGATTTACGACTTAGCGCATCAGCCATGACGTTGGCTTTCCCTGGGGTGTAGGTTATTCCTAAGTCGAAGTCTGTGATCAATTCAACCCAACGTCTCTGCCTGAGATTCAAATCCGGTTGGGTGAAAATGTACTTCAGACTTTGGTGATCAGTGAATATTTCGCAACGATTACCGAGGAGGTAATGTCGCCAGGTCTTAAGCGCATAGACTACGGCTGCAAGCTCTAGATCATGAGTAGGATAATTCTCCTCATGTGGGTGCAATTGCCGCGAAGCGTAAGCAATTACGTGTCGATCTTGCATGAGAATGCAACCTAGTCCTTGTCGCGAGGCGTCGCAGTAGATAACGAAGTCCTTGGAGAAGTCTGGCGGTACCAGCACGGGAGCAGAAGTCAGGCATCTTTTCAGTTCCTGAAAGCTGTGCTCACATTGTGGAGTCCATTCGAACTTTTTATCTTTCTTGAGGAGTTCGGTTAGAGGTTTAGCAACCTTGGAGAAGTTCTCGACAAAGCGACGACAATAGCTCGCTAAGCCCAGAAAACTCCGAACTTGCTTGACCGATTCAGGTGGAGTCCAATTAAGGACGGCTTGAACTCGCTCAGGGTTAACAGCAATACCTTTACCAGATATTACATGACCTAGATAGGTCACTTCTGTCAACCAGAATTCACATTTAGAAAATTTGGCATAAAGGCGATGCTCTCGAAGTTTCTTCAACACTAGCCTTAGATGTTCGGCATGTTCTTCCTCGTTCTTGGAGTAGATGAGTATATCATCGAGATAAACTACGACGAACTTATCCAAATACTCCATGAAGATTGAGTTCATTAACCGAGAGAAGGTGGCTGGAGCGTTGGTTAAACCGAAGGACATGACGGTGTACTCGTATTGGCCATAACGAGTAACGAAGGCCGTTTTAGGAATGTCCCCGTTTCTGATTTTGATTTGATGGTAGCCCAACCTCAAATCCATCTTGGAGAAGACTGAGGATCCAGCGAGCTGATCATACAGATCGTTGATCCTGGGAAGTGGATATTTGTTCTTGATTGTGACCAAATTGACAGGTCGGTAATCTACAACCATCCGGTCCGTACCATCCTTCTTCTTGACGAATAGGACGGGGCAAGCCCATGGAGATGAACTAGGGCGGATGAAACCCTTTTTCAAGGATTCATCGAGTTGTTTCTTAAGCTCGGCTAGTTCTAGTGGTGCCATCTTATAAGGTCTTCTAGCAATCGGAACAGTTCCGGGGATGAGGTCGATTACGAACTCAACATCCCTGTCAGGTGGAACACCTGGCAATTCCTCTGGAAAGACATCCGGGAAGTCACGGACTACCGGAATGTCCTCAAGGTCTGGCAAAGGGCTGGCGTTAAGAGAATATAATTGTCGCTTGGCTATTCGGGTCAAGACATTGACTATCTTCCCCGAAGGATGGGTGAGTTGAACAGTCCTAGAGAAGCAATCAATTTTGGCTTGATGAGCTGACATCCAGTCCATACCCAAAATGATATTAATATCTGAAGATTTAAGGGCTATCAAAGATGCGAGAAAAACAAGTCTGTCGACTTGGATTTCATTTCCATGGCTTACTCTAGAAGTTTGCCATTTGGATCCCGGAGTTTGAATTACCATAGAGGTTGGCATATCACCGAATGCGACGTTATGCAAGCGAGCATAGTTTTCAGATATAAAAGAATGAGAGGCTCCTGTATCGAAAAGAACAGATGCCGGGTGGCAATTAACAAGAAGCGTATCGAGAACGACGTTGGGATCCTCTTGAGCTTCTTCGGCAGAGATACAGTTAACATGGCCACGTGAAGCGGTGACCGGTTTGGCGTGGAATATTTTCCCTGTCGGCTTGCCACGGCCAACAGCTTTAGCAGACTGGTTGGGGTTGGTCTGGGGACACTCACGCATATAGTGACCAGATTCCCCACACTTGAAACAAGTCACGGAACTGGTACGTGGAGGAGCATTGTTGGTTGGACCCCCATAGGGCTTGGCCGGTGCAGACTGTTGAACAGGGCGAGGCGCCTGGAAAGATGGCCTCGGTGTGAACCTGGGTGGCAGGGCGGTGTTGGGTACCCACACGCGGCGCTTCGGAGGACCAGCACCGGATGAGGAACCCATGTCACGGCCATGCTTGCGTGTTGCGTCATAGTCGGTCTGACCAGTTTCAGCACTGATGGCTTTGTTGACAAGTTTCTGAAAAGATGTGCACTCATGCAGACGGAGGTCGCGGTGAAGCTCAGGACTAAGGCCCTTACGGAACCTTGATTGCTTCTTGGCATCAGTAGACACTTCCTCAGTTGCATATCGTGCGAGATTACCAAACTCCCTGCTATAGGCATCCACAGAAAGTCGGCCTTGGGTGAAACTGCAAAATTCCTCACGTTTACGGTCCATGAGACCCTCCGGAATGTGATGTTCACGGAAAACCTCGCTGAATTCAGCCCAGGTAGTGACATGGCCCATTGGGCGCATAGCTCCATAATTCTCCCACCATAGACTGGCGGGGCCTTCAAGATGATATGCAGCAAAGGTGACTTTGTCAGCCTCCGCTACCAGTGCGGAACGCAGTTTGTGAGCGATACTGCGAAGCCAGTCATCAGCGTCGAGAGGCTCGACGGAGTGGTGGAACGTGGGTGGATGCAATTTGATAAAATCACTGAGTGACACCACGTTAGTCCTCTGATGGTGTGTTGTGTTCTGTTCAATACGCTCCAACAAACGGTTGGTCTCCCGCTTGTTTCTCTCAGCTTCCATCATAACCTCGGCTAGGGAAGGAGGATGAGGCAGATTTTCATTCCTGCCTTCACTGCCTTCGGCCTGCTCTTGAGGAGCAGGGTTAGTGCGCGTGTTGACCATCCTAGGTAAACAAGACAATGATTTAGTCAGGATGATAAAATTCCGACATAGGACATAAAATGTAAGGAATAATTCGGAATGCAAGATGATCATCCGTATGACATGGTAAATACAGAAACTGCTTCTTTATTCCATCGTCATACACACCATACAGGGTTTAGTACAAGACCAAACAAAGTACTATTACGGTGAAAGAGGATTACATCTCATCGGAGGCATTCCAAGCTCCTATACATTATTTTT
>NW_025233824.1:0-7675 GCF_018294505.1 Triticum aestivum | reverse complement strand
GCTGCATTCTGTTATTGTATACCATGTGAGGAATAAATCGAATTTGGTTGTACTAAATACATGAGAAACAAATACAATTGCTATATTTCCAAGTTGTTAAGCATGCTTGGTTTGGTTAACTGTCTGATCTTCTATTAGGAGTATGTTATATTGTGCAATGTGGTGCTCAGTTAATGTTTGGTTCATTTGTTGTGGTGTTTAGCTAACTGCTTCATTCAATTCTACACTGCGATGTCCAATTGTCGTGGGTAGAATTTTGTATTGCTGTGCATGTGAGGAATAAATCGAATTTGGCTGCACTTAATACATGAGAAACATATACAAGTGCTATATTTCCTAGTTCTTAATCATGCTTGGTTTGGATAAATGGGTTTTCCATGTGGCTTGAATTAACCTGGTGAATCTACAATGTGCTTATTTTTCATCAACATATTTTACTGATAGCATGCGAACCCTTACTTAACCAGATGACTAACTACCTTATATGTATTGCAGGGAAACAATGGGAAGCACTAAGGTTTACAATCAAGGTTAGCACGTGCATGGTCCATTGTCTAATAGAACATTATTGTGCAATTGCAGGAACTATTCTAATATTTTGGTTTTTAACAATTTGGTCTTGCACATGTAGGTCTTGCTGTCAGAGGTTTTGACCCACTGTTCGACCCTTTTTGCATATGGGGAAATGAGTTGTCCATGAATATCGATCAAATCAAGAAACTCAGAAAGATTGTTAGGATAAAGAAATTAGCGACAAAAAACAACAAGATCTTTGTCTGCACAATGAAGAAGACATCAGTTCACTACAAGATGGTACTAACTATTATACCTTGCCTTTTTTTATTCCTTTGCCCCATTTCCAATATAGAGAAGATATTTATGCACATCCTTGTTTTCAGGCCTTTCCAAAGCAGTTCACTGATGATTACCTCTCAACCCACCTCTATGGTCAGGAGGCGAGCAAGGTTTTCATACAACACCCATGGTTCAATATTGTAGTGTTCATGAAGAGGACCAAGGACGGACGGTCAATCATCCACACGCACTAGCCTAAAGTTGCAAAGACCTTCAACATGAATGAAAGCTCAATATTCGCCTTCCGCTTCAGCAGTTTTCCAGATGAGATGCATCTGTCTATATACCGTCTATGATGCTAATTTCGAAAGGTTCTACATGTTGCATGTGAAAGTTGGTGCTGGTGCAGTTGTGTAATGGGGTAGCTGAGTGCTGAAGCTATATCATGTTGTACTCTGATGTATTTCAATTATGAAATTCTGCTTCCTTAATATGGAAATGAAATATATTATGTGCTTAATATGAATGTCAATTAGATTAATAAATGGATTATCATTAATAATAGGGCAATTAGCTTGCTAATGGCGAATTAGCCTGCTAATTGGGTTTTTTGGTATTGCAAACGGTTGTTGGAAAAATACCGTGGGCGATGACCTCAGGCAACGCACACAGTTTCTCGGAATAAACCATGTTGGATCAATGAACAATCACACACGACTTTCTCTTGAAAACTGTTTGCGTTAGGCCACCTTGCGCAAACGTTTACCACATAAAAACTGTGTGTGATGGACAGCCTTTGCCACACAGTTTCTTCTACGGACCGTGTGTGATACATTCAATAACGCAAAGGATTTAACAGGAAAAATTGTGTGTGATGTACCTGTGAATGGAAACGTTTTCCTTGGAGCGACTGTGTGGGATGTACATATGAACGGAAACGTTTAGCAGGGACTGACTGTGTGGGATGTACTTGCGACCGGAAACAATTTCGCCGTATAATTGTATTTTTTTAGCTCTACTGTACGTATTTCCATATTTGAGCGCTCGCCGGCCACACACGACCTCATTTTGCCGAGCGTGTGTGCCAGGAGGGCATATCCCCGACGGTTTCTTAGCCGTGTGGAAGGACCCCCCTATCGCCCACACTCACTAGGCGACGGTTCCAAATGCCGTCATGGAAAGGGGTTAAAAACCGTTTGTATAGGACCGACGCGTAACAGTGTGTATTTCTTCCAATTTGGTTAAATTGCATCTGCTTACTTTACACATTATACCTTTGATAATGACATGCCTTCCTATTTTTGATACATACTACATATGTCTATTAACCATGTTCGTACATCAAACTAATGCTCTTTTGTATCCCTCATCAATCACTTATGATGAGACAGTCACCCCAGTGGGTTACTGTGAGACGCGCTACTCGTTTAAAGAGTGCAGTGTCATCCTCCCACATGATTCTCAAGAAACAGCAAGGCTAAATGAAGATAGTCAACGTAGCTCTCTAGTTGATGACCGCAATTCCCCCACACCACCATCGCAGGTGCTTGCTCTTACTTGGCAGTGTGATATGTGGTTGCATGTTGCATATGGTGTCTACCTTGTAATGCTTCCAATTAGGGTAAATTGCATCTGCTTAGTTAGCACATTATACCTGTGAATATGACATGCCTTCCTGTTTTTGGTACATACTACGTCTTTCTATTAACTATGTTCTTACATCAAACTACTTTTCTTGTGTATCCCTCTTCAATCACTTCTGACGAGACACCTTCAAGTTGACAGTGTCATATTGGTTGCATCTTGCATATCATTTCAAATCTCTATTGCCTCTAATTTGTTGAAGTGCCACTTATAATGAGACACATCCAACTTGGTAGAGTGATTTTGGTTGGATCTTTCATATGGTGTCTAGATTGCATTGCTTCCAATTTGTTGAAATGCCTTTTGCTTAGACTTTTTTGTACATATTCCATCCTCCTACAATGTGGTTGCTATACATAAAAGTTGTGTTCATCAGTATCATGCATCAACGAATTTGGAAGTGCGAATTTCATTCCTTTTTCTTGTGTGTTTACTTGACAAGGCAAAATCTAAAAGGATGAAGGCACGGAATGATGGTGGTCCTCTGGAGCAACCGAAGCAGATGATATCTACAGATTCTCCTGCAACTCCTACTGCAGTGCAAGTTCCAAATCTCATCTCCCCTACTCCACAACCCCAGGTGCTTGCTCTAACTTGGCAGTGTGATATCTGGTTGCATGTTGCATATGGTGCCTAGCTTGTATTGCTCCTAATTTGTTAAATTGCATCTCCGTAGCTTACACATTATACATGTGAATATGACACGCCTTCCTGTTTTTGGTACATACTACATCTGCCTATCACACCATGTTCTTACATCAAACTGATGTTCTTGTGTATCCTGCATCTATCTCTTATGATGAGACAGTCACGCCCGTGGGTTAGTATGAGACGCGCTACTCTTATAAAGAGTGCAGTTTCATCCTCTCCACATGATTATCAAGAAAGAGCAAGCTTAAATGAAGATATTGAACGGAGCTCTATACTTGAAGATCGCACTTCCCCTACACCACCATTGCAAGTGCTTTCTCTAACTTTGCAGTGTGATAAGTGGTTGCATGTTGCATACGGTGTCTAATTAGGGTAAATTGCATCTGCTTAGTTTAGACATTATACCTGTGAATATGACATGCCTTCCTATTTTTGGTACACACTACATCTATGTGTTAACCATGTTCTTACATGAAACTACCTCTCTTCTGTATCCTGCATCAATCACTTACGATGAGACACCTTTATTCGTTGCGTATTGCATATTATTTATAGCATGTTGCCATGTATTACTTCTAATTTGGTCAAATACATTTGTTAGGCCACCCTTTTAATTTGGCAGAGTGATATTGGTTTCATCTTTCATATGGTTTCTAGCTTGCATTGCTTCTAACTAGTTCAAACACCTTGTGCTTAGTTTACACTTTATACATCATACATGTCAATATGTCATGCCGTCCTGTTTTTCATACATATTCCATCCTCCTATCATGCGGCTACCTTACATGAAAGTAGTGTTCGTCAGTACCATGCATCAATGAGCTATGAAGAGCAAAATTTATTCCTTTTTCTTGTGGGTTTGACTTGACAAGGCAAAATCAAAAAAGAGGAAGGAAAAGAGGAAGGAAGGCGATGATGGTGGTCCTCTGCAGCAACGTAAACGGAGCATCTGTACGGATTCTTCTTGTACTGCTAGTGTATTACAAGTTCCAAGTCTCCGCTCCCCTACTCCACCATCCAAGGTGCTTGCTCTAACTTGGCAGTGTGATATCTGGTTACATGTTGCATATGGTGTCTAGCTTGTATTGCTCCTAATTAGTGTAAACTGCATCTGCTTAGCTTACACATGATACGTGTGAATATGACACGCTTTCCTGTTTTTGGTACATACTATATCTGTCTATCACACCATGTTCTTACATGAAACTACTCTTCTTGTGTATCCTGCATCAGTCACTTATGATGGGACACCTTTAAGTTGGCAGTGTGATATTGGTTTGCGTCTTGAATATGATTTCTAGCATGTAGTGCTTCTAGTTTGATGAACGCCAACTATGATGAGACATTTTTAACTTGGCAGAGTGATATTGATTACACCTTCCATATGGTGTCTAGCTTGCAGTGCTTCTAATTTGTTGAAGTGCCTTCTACTTAGTTACCACATCATAGGTGTGAATATGTCAAGCCGTCTAGTTTTTCGTACATATTCCATCCTCGTATCATGACTTTGCCTTTCATCAGAGTAGTTTTCGTCCGTACCATGCATGAATGAGTTCTAAAGAGCAAATTTTATACCTTTTTCTTGTCGGTTTGACCTCACAATGCAAAATCAATAAAGCGGAAGGAAACTGGTAAGGCATTGGATGATGGTGGTCCTTCCGAGCAACTGAAACAGAGGGTCTCTACAGATTCTACTCTGCCATCCTCCCAACAAGATTCGCAAGACAATGCAAGGCTAGACAGTCAACGTAGCTGTGTAGATGATGAGCACATCTCCCCTACTCCACCATCACTGGTGCTTGCTCTAACTTGGCACTATTATATGTGGTTGCATGTTGTGTATGATGTCTAGCTTGTATTGCTTCTAACTTTGTTGAATTGCATCTACTTACTTTACACATAATGCCTGTGAATATGACACGTGTTCATGTTTCTAGAACATATTATATCTGATCACACCATGTTCTTACATCAGACTAGCGTTCTTGCATATCCCGCATCAGTCACTTATGATAAGTCACCTTTAAGTCGCCACTATGAAATTGGTTGTGTCTTGCATATGATTTCTAGCATGTATTGCTTCTAATTTGTTGAAATGCCAGACAGTTTGAACTTGGCAGAGTGATATTGGTTGCACCTTTCATATGGTGTCTAGCTTACAGTGCTTCTAATTTGTTGAAATGCCTTCTACTTAGTTACCAAATCATAGGTGTGATATGTCACGCTGTCCTGTTTTTCGTACATACTCCATCCTCGTATCATGTGTTTGCCTTTCATCCGAGTAGTGTTCGTCAGTATCATGCATGAATGAGTTTTCAAGAGAGAATTTTATTCCTTTTGCTTATCGTTTTGACTTCACAATGCAAAATCAATACAGCTGAAGGAAATTAGTCCAGCAGTGGATGATGGTGGTCCTTCGGAGCAACTCAAACAGAGGGTCTCTACAGATTCTACTCTGCCATCCTCCCAACAAGATTTGCAAGAGAACATAAGGCTGGACAGTCAACATAGTTGTGTAGATGATGAGCACATCTCCCCTACTCCACCATCACATGTGCTTGCTCTAACTTGGCACTATTATATGTGGTTACATGTTGCGTATGATGTCTAGCTTGTATTGCTTCTAACTTTGTTGAATAGCATCTGCTTACTTTACACATGATGCCTGTGAATATGACACATGTTCCTGTTTCTAGAACATACGTGTTGATGATGAGCACATCTCCCCTACTCCACCATCACAGGTGCTTGCTCTAACTTGGAACTGTTATATGTGGTTGCGTGTTCCGTATGATGTCTAGGTTGTATTGCTTCTGATTTTGTTGAATTGCATCTGCGTAGCTGACAACTTTACCTGGAATGATCACTTACCCATAAGACACATTTAACTTGGGAGTGTGATGTAGGTTGCATCTTGCATTGTCTTCTAGCTTGTACTGCTTCTAATTTCTTGAAATGGCACTTACGACAAGACAATTTTTACCTGGTAGAGTGATATTGGTTGCATGTATGGTGCCTAGATTTCATTACATCTAATTTTTTTGAAATGCCTTTTGCTTACTGTTTTTCATACATATACCATCCTCTTATCATACGTGTGAATATGCAATGTTGTATTTTTTTGTATATATTCCATCCTTCTATCCCGCGCTTGCCTTACATCAAAGTAGTGTTCGTCTGTATCATGCATCAACCAGTTATGCAAAGCTAATTTTATTCATCTTATTGTGGTTTTGACTTCATAAGGCAATATCAGAAAGTAGGAAGGAAAAGAGTTAGTTAGGGGATGTTGGTGGTCCTCCGGACCGACGCAAGCGGAGACTCTCTAGATTTGCCACTTCTACTGCTAATGAAGTTGAAGTCCCAAGTCTACATGATGAGTTCATCTCCCGTACTCCACCATCGCAGGTGCTTGCTCTAAGTTGACAGTGTGATAATTGGTTTCATGTTGCATATGTTGTCTAGCCTGTATTTCTTCGATTTTGATTAAATTGCACCTGCTGAGTTTATACGTTATACATGTGCATATGATATGCCTTTCTGTGTCTAGAATACACTGCATCTATCTATCATACCATGTTCTTACATCAAAGTACTGCTGTTGTGTATCCTGCATCAGTCACTCATGATTGGACTCTTTTAACATGGTAGTTTGATATTGGTTTCATCTTGCATTGATTTATATGTTATACTGCTTCTAATTTTTTGAAATGCACTTATGACATGACACTTTTAACTTGGCAGAGTGATATTGGTTGCATCTTTCATATGGTGTCTAGCTTGCATTACTTCTATTTTCTTGAAAATCCTTCTTCTTAGTTTACACACCGTAGCTGTGAATATGTCATGCCGTCCAGTTTTTCTTACATATTCCATCCTCATACGGTTGTCTTACATCAAAGTATTGCTTATCTGTATCATGCATCAATGAGTTTTGAAGAGCGATTTTATTCTTTTGTGTTGTGGGTACAACTTGACATGGCAAAGTAAAAAAAGAGCAAGGAAAAGAATATAGTAGGGAATGGTGTTACTCGTCAGGTGAAACGGAAAAGGATCTGCCCCTGAGATTCTGCTGGTACTTATAGCGCAGTAGATGGTCCAAGTCCACCGGCTAAATCTACAAACACAGTATCACCTGCTCCACCAGCTACAGCATCCGCTTCAACTGTACCCGCATCTCAACGAGTTACTCGTTCGTTTGCTCCGGAACTAGCCAGTTCCCAAGCTGCCTTCACACCTAACACTACTTCCGAAGCACTGCTGACACAACAGGAGTTGGCAAGATCAGATGAACCTCATGAGCATCAACACCAAGACGGTACCTGACCGAGTCAAGTTGTAGTTGCATGCTCCTTTATATGTACTCTCACAGTTCGATGTGCACTAACACTTTCCATATTCGTTGTTGAACTAGCACCACGGCGCAAGCAGAAATAGACGTCAGGGATAATGCTTGATAGATTAACAAAACCTAAAGGAGGAAGAATGGGGATCCATTTTGAGGCAGGTTTAAAAAGGCCACGTGATGCTACAGAGTCAGCCAAGTTAGTATCAGAGGTAGCCGTTGCCGTTAGGTGTCATGCAC
>NW_025233823.1:0-7676 GCF_018294505.1 Triticum aestivum | reverse complement strand
TATTAATTAGCTAGCTAACACAATATATGAAACACCTAAATTAACCCCCCAAAACCCCCAACCTCCCCTCCTTTCAAAAAAAACAAAAACCCCAGCAACTGGAATGCTGACGCGTGGATGGCTTTTGGTCCCGGTTGGTGCCACCAACCGGGACCAAAGGCCCCCTGACTGGGCTGGGCGCACAGAGCCACGTGGAGGCACATTGGTCCCGGTTCTTGTTTGAACCGGGACTAATGGGTGGAGGTATTAGTAACGACCCATTAGTCCCGGTTCATGAACCGGGACTAAAGGCCCTTATGAACCGGGACTATTAGGTCTTTTTCTACTAGTGTAGAAGAGTGTGGTCAAGTAGTTTTGGTAGACTAAAACTTAGATTGTTCTGAATCTTATGATATATAGTTCTAACTTAATCAACATCTCATCTCTTGTGTAAATCCACTTGATCAAACCAGTGCTCAGCGGTCACCTAACACTTATGTTTTTGACATTTTCTAGGTCTAACTCATCCAAATTAATTCATTCATTTATACCTTTTATTCAATGTTAATACTCGGCGACCTATTCTCGTTGTGCAAGACCGCGTGAGATTTTTCATTAAATTTTGGACTCAATTAACTTTTGAGAAGCTATTTTTTCTGTATATGGAGAGATACATTATGGTATCAATGGAAAAAATACATACACACGCACGCACACACACACACGCACGCGCGCGCGCACACACACACAGATATATATATAGGACAAATGTTTCCTACAAGCAGTGGTAGTTACCACCGCTTGCGTTTTGTATGTTGTATGTAGTATCTCTCGGTACCGAGAGTATGTATGTGTAGTATGTACTATATAACAATAATTAGATAGTATGTATAGTAATTTTTAGGTAGTATGTACAATTTTTTGAGTATGCTCATTTTTACGTACAAATATGTACGTATTTTACAAATATAACAAAAACTATGGGCTCATATGCAATTTTTCATGTAACTTGCTTTGAAATATCTTAGATATAATATATGAACATATTTAAAATAATAAAGTAGTATATATAATACCACATGGTAGTATATATATGTAGGAAAAATCCATCCTACCACCCGGAGGTAGTTACCCCACATGTCTTATATACTACCATGTGGTACCTTATATACTACTTTATCATTCTAAATATGTTCATATACTATATATAAGATATTTTAAAACAAATTACATGAAAAATTGCATATGAGCCCATAGTTTTTGTTATATTTATGAAATACGTACATATCTGTATGTAAAAAAGAGTATGCTTAAAATATGATACATACTATCTAAAAAGTGGTATATATACGACCTAAACATCGTTATATACAACATACTACACGTACATACTCTCAGTTTTGACAGATACTACATACAACATATAAAACTCAAGTGATGGTAACTACCACTGGTGGTAGATAAAATTTGTCCTAGGTGCCTGGGTACCTTGATCGGGTCCAACCCGGTAACGCATTTCTTACATATAAATAATCACTAGTGCCTTCCAAATAATTTACTTTCCATTTTGTGCTTGCATGCACTATTATTCACGACCATTGATTGGATATTGGTTTCTAAAACAAATGCATGCGGTTGATTGCCTCATAAAGAATTTATTTTATTGAGAATTATACTATAGTCTTGTTAAAATACTCTAAACACACGTACTTTGGTACATATATACCAAATAGTTTATTTTGGACTTTTGATACCTACAAATGTAGTCAACATATTTTAAAGTATATATACTCAAATCTCCATAAAAAAATAGTGCATACTCAAGATATTTGTCTGTATGTATATACCTCGATGTGAATTTTCTTTGTATATACCCATACATGTCAGATTTTTAATAGGTGGTACATGTACCCGAGATACCCACGTGTACATCTTATTAGACTGTGATATTATAGTTGGTGGGTATTATACCTAATTACGGTCCAATAAAAGATACCCATGTGTACATATTATTAGACCGTGATAAAAATATATACGTGTTGGTGTTATACCCAATGAAAATACACATAAGTAATGTATTATATCTAATGAAAATATACACATACCCGGGACCATTATATGAAATAAAATAACACACATACTAGAAGTATTATACCTAATGAAAATATACATATTTATATGTACTGAAAATGTAAACATAGCCGAGGTATTATAACTAATAAAAAATTGGATATATCTTATGTATTCTAAATGAAACGAAAGTTGAATACCCAACCGTGATATCTGTTGGTGCATACTGAAGTCCCTCAAAATAAATGCATACTCAAAATATGTATGTGTATGTACATACATCGATGTGAAATTCATTGACATATACCCATAAATGAAACTACCTTTTGAGTTGGATACATGTACCTAAACTGAATACCTCGAGAGATCATATGTATATTGCAATAAATATGAATAACTATACAATCACTAGTAGAAAAGGGGGCAATGGTCCAGGCCGGGTCAGCCCATTAGTCCCCGGTTCAGTCCAGAACCGGGACCCATGGGGGCATTGGACCCGGTACGTGAGCCCCAGGGGCCGGCCGGGCCACGTGGGTCATTGGTCCCGGTTCGTCATGGGGGCATTGGACGAACCGGGACCAATGGGCCTCGCTCCTGGCCCATCACCATTGGTCCCGGTTGGTGGCATGAACCGGGACGAAAGGGTGACCTTTAGTCCCGGTTTGTGCCACGAACCGGGACCAATGAGTTGCCTATATATACCCCTCGCCCGCGAGAAGAGCACTCCCACTGCTCTGTTTTTCCTGGCCGGCGAGGGGAGAGCTTTGTGGTGCTCTAGCTCACCTCCTATGCACACGAGGTGTTCGATGGAATGCCCGAGCCACGCTACTTAAGCTTTCTCCTCTCCAAGCTCGACCTCCAAGCTCCATTTTCCTCAGTATTTTTTTAGGTTTAGCGGTCCATCACGTCCCGTCCCCGTCTTCATCGCCGTCAATCGCCCGCGCCGATCTCGTCGTCGGCACCACCGTGGTGAGCCTCTTGTTCTCATCTTCTTTCTAAAAGGAAAAAAATTCTTACTTGTATGTTTATATAGATACTTGTATAATTTCCTTACTTTTATTATTGCATCTTATATAGTGCGATGGTTTTGGTATCCGCCCCCGTCAGCCCTCGTCCTGTCTATGATTCGGATGTGGTATATATTATCTTTTCATAACTATTGGTTCATTTATTGTTTATGACAATTATGCCGACCAACGTGACATGGATTTTATTTATCTAGGAGGTTGTTGAACCGGAAATTCCAACCGACCCTATTGGCGAGAGGTTAAATTTAGTTGAAGAAGAAAACAATTTCTTGAAGGAAAAAATAAGAAAAATTGAGGAGGAGAAGATGATATTGGAGTTGCATGTTGCGGATGTCGTCGATGATCACAAGATCAAGATGGATGCAATGCGCTTGAATATTAGAAAGATTAGAAACTATGCCATTCGTACCGAGGCTTGGTATCATTATGCCATTGGATTAGTTGTTACCTTGGTTGCGATTATGATCACATTTGTTTTCGCATTGAAATGTTTTACATAGTTTCAATGTATGGTTTAATTAGTTTAGATGCTCTGTAGAGCTTTATGTTGTTAGATGAGAACTATGTATGTACTTTGGTTTTAATGTGATGATGAACGTCTATTAATTTGGTCACTTAATTATCTATTCATGATGTTTTGTAATGATTTTTGACACAGTTAATTATATATAATGCACGCAGATGAACCGGCAATGGATGTACGGTGAAAGACACACCTCCGAGTACATTAAGGGCGTGCATGATTTTCTCGAAGTGGCTGAGGCAAACAAGCAGAAAGGTTTTATGTGTTGTCCATGCCCTATATGTGGGAATATGAAGTCTTACTCTGACCGGAAAATTTTTCACACCCACTTGCTTTACAAGGCTTTCATGCCACACTATAATGTTTGGATGAGGCTCGGAGAAATAGGGGTTATGATGGAAGACGGCGAAGCAGAAGAGTACGATGACAACTATGTGCCCCCTGAATACGGTGATGCTACTAAAGATCAAAAGGAACCAGGCGATGTGCACGATGTTGCTGCAATGGGCAAAGCTACTGAAGATCAAGAGGAACCAGACGATGTGCCCGATGATGATGATCTCCGCCGGGTCATTGTCGATGCAAGGACGCAATGCGAGAGTCAAAAGGAGAAGCTGAAGTTCGACCACATGTTAGAGGATCACAAAAAAGGGTTGTACCCCAATTGTGAATATTGCAACACAAAGGTCTGTACCGTACTGGAATTGCTGCAGTGGAAGGCAGAGAATGCTGTGCCTGACAAAGGATTTGAGAAGCTACTGAAAATATTGAAGAAGAAGCTTCCAAAGGATAATGAATTGCCCGACAGTACATACGCAGCAAAGAAGGTCGTATGCCCTCTAGGATTGGAGGTGCAGAAGATACATGCATGCCGTAGTGACTGCATCCTCTACCGCGGTGCGTACAAGGATCTGAACGCATGCCCGGTATGCGGTGCATTACGGTATAATATCAGACGAGATGACCCTGGTGATGTTGCCGACGAGCCCCCCGGGAAGAGGGTTCCTGCGAAGGTGATGTGGTATGCTCCTATAATACCATGGTTGAAACGTCTGTTCAGAAACGGAGAGCATGCCAAGTTGATGCGATGGCACAGTGAGGACCGTAAGAAAGACGAGAAGTTGAGAGAACCCGCTGACGGGTCGCAGTGGATAAAAATCGAGAGAAAGTACTGGGATGAGTTTGCAAGTGACCCAAGGAACGTATGGTTTGCTTTAACCGCGGATGGCATTAATCCTTTCGGGGAGCAGAGCAGCAATCACAGCACCTGGCCTGTGACTCTATGTATGTATAACCTTCCTCCTTGGATGTGCATGAAGCGGAAGTTCATTATGATGCCAGTTCTCATCCAAGGCCCTAAGCAACCCGGCAACGACATTGATGTGTACCTAAGGCCATTAGTTGAAGAACTTTTACAGCTGTGGAATGGAAACGGTGTACGTACATGGGATGAGCACAAAAAGGAGGAATTTGACCTAAAGGAGTTGCTGTTCGTGACCATCAACGATTGGCCCGCTCTCAGTAACCTTTCAGGACAGACAAACAAGGGATACCACGCATGCACGCACTGTTTACTTGACACCGATAGTATATACCTGGGAAGCTGCAGGAAGAATGTGTACCTGGGCCATCGTCGATTTCTTCCGACCAACCATCAATGTCGAACGAAAGGCAATCATTTCAAAGGCGAGGCAGATCACCGGAAGAAGCCCGCCATGCGTACCGGTGATCACGTACTTGCTATGGTCAATGATTTACATGTAATCTTTGGAAGGGTCCCGGCGCACTAGCTGTTCCGAATGACGCTGAGGGACACGCACCCATGTGGAAGAAGAAATCTATATTGTGGGACCTACCCTACTGGAAAGACCTAGAGGTCCGCTCTTCAATCGACGTGATGCACGTGACGAAGAACCTTTGCGTGAACCTGCTAGGCTTCTTGGGCGTGTATGGAAAGACAAAAGATACACCTGAGGCACGGGAGGACCTGCAACGTTTGCACGAAAAAGACGGCATGCCTCCGAAGCAGTATGAAGGTCCTGCCAGCTATGCTCTTATGAAAGAAGAGAAATAAATCTTCTCTGAATGCCTGCTCAGTATGAAGGTCCGGACTGGCTTCTCGTCGAATATAAAGGGAATAATAAATATGCCAGAGAAAAAGTTCCAGAACCTAAAGTCTCATGACTGCCACGTGATTATGACGCAACTTCTTCCGGTTGCATTGAGGGGGCTTCTACCGAAAAACGTCCAATTTGCCATTGTGAAGCTATGTGCATTCCTCAATGCAATCTCTCAGAAGGTGATCGATCCAGAAATCGTACCAAGGCTAAGGAGTGATGTGGCGCAATGTCTTGTCAGTTTCGAGCTGGTGTTCCCACCATCCTTCTTCAATATCATGATGCACGTCCTACTTCATCTAGTCGACGAGATTGTCATTCTGGGGCCCGTATTTCTACACAATATGTTTCCCTTTGAGAGGTTCATGGGAGTCCCAAACAAATATGTCCGTAACCGTGCTAAGCCAGAAGGAAGCATCTCCATGGGCCATCAAACAGAGGATGTCATCGGGTTTTGTGTTGACTTTGTTCCTGGCCTTAAGAAGATAGGTCTCCCTAAATCGCGGTATGAGGGGAGACTGACTGGAAAAGGCACGCATGGAAGGGACTCAATAATATGCAGGGAAGGATATTCTTGGTCTCAAGCACACTACACAGTTCTATAGAACTCTACCTTGGTGACCCCATATGTCAATGAACACAAGAACAGTCTGCGTTCCTAACACCCGAAGCAGTGCGACGACTGGATTACATGTGAACACATCAGGACTTTCAGCAGTTGGTTGAAAACACGTCTCAGAGGTGACAACACTGTTTGTGATGAGCTGTACTTGTTGTCCAAGGGACCATCTTTGACTGTATTGATTTACAAAGGATACGAGATAAATGGGAATACATTTTACACGATTGACCAAGATCAAAAGAGCACCAACCAAAACAGCGGTGTCCGCTTTGATGCAACAACCGAGAGGGGAAAGGACACATATTATAGTTACATAGTGGACATATGGGAACTTGACTACGGACATGATTTTAAGGTCCCTTTATTTAAGTGCAAATGGGTCAATCTGTCAGGAGGCGGGGTACAGGTAGACCCACAATACGGAATGACAACAGTGGATCTGAAAAATCTTGGGTACACCGATGAACTGTTCGTCCTAGGCAATGATGTGGCATAGGTTATCTATGTGAAGGACATGTCTACCAGACAGAGAAAAAGAAAAGATAAGTAAGCGAATACATTATACGATGAGCCAAAGCGCCATATAGTTCTTTCAGAAAAAAGGGACATCGTGGGAGTGGAGGGCAAGACAGACATGTCTGAAGATTATGAGAAGTTTCATGAAATTCCTCCCTTCGAAGTCAAGGCTGACCCCAGCATCCTGATAAGCGATGAAGATTATCCATGGTTACGGCGCAATAAGCAAATGACACAAGCAAAGAAAATGTAAAGACTTTCTCCCGCAACTATTATGATGATACCATGCCAACTTTGTAACAGACGAGTATGATACCATTGTCCGTTTTGTACATGCACATGCTATGTGGGTGAAATTATGATACCATGCAAACTTTCAACTTTTTCAGAGTTTAGTTGAAATTCTTTAATGTCTTATGGTTCGGCCCTCGTAATACCATTAATCCCGGTTCGCTCCTTGTCAACTATGTTCTCACCAAGAACACTCTCAAGAGGGCAGCCACGTGGGCCATTGTTTCAAATTTGAAAACTAATGGCACTAACAGAAAGTTTATATTTTTTCTAAAACTAATGGCACTAACAGAAAGTTTATAATTTTGCTGACCTAAAAGCAAAAAGAATTAAAAAATAAAGCAAAAAAAAAAGAAAATAAATAATGCAGAAAACAAAACAAAAAAACTGGAAACAAAATAAAAATAGCAACAATAAGTATTTTGTTGTAAGTAGAAACAAAATAAAATAAATAAAGCAACAAAGAAAACAAAAAAGAATTAAAAAATAAAGCAAAAAACAAAAGAAAATAAATAATGCGGAAAACAAAA
>NW_025233822.1:0-7677 GCF_018294505.1 Triticum aestivum | reverse complement strand
AATGTGCTTAGACAATTGTTTATCTATTCCCCTCAACCAATTGCCAAACATTTTCCGTACGCTGCGTGGAGGATATAGATTCGAAGCAATTTGGACTATTGCCCATACCGATCTAGCAAACTTGCAATCAAAAAATAGGTGTTTAATGGATTCATTATGATTGCAGAAAACACATTTTTTGCAGCCTTGCCAGTTTCGTCGAGCTAGATTGTCCCTAGTTAAGATAACTCCTTTGTTGAGAAACCATAGAAAATTTTTCACTTTTAGAGGAATCTTAAGCTTCCACATTTTTCTATTATCAGATGGAACCTCGTTATGAACCAATGCATCATACATGGATTTAACCGAAAATCTTCCATTCAGATGCAGGTTCCATTTAAAGATGTTCGATTCAGCCGACAGTTGGACAGCTCCCAAACGAGTCAGCAAATCGTTCCATGCAGTCAGACGAGGTCCAAAAATCGTTCTGCGAAAAGAAATATCCGGGTGTTCTTGTCCCAATACCGTCTTAATCGTGACAAACTTATGTCTAACTATCCAGTATAAGCTTGGGTATTGCACATTTAGAGGAGTAGTCCCAAGCCAGGTGTCTTCCCATAATCGAATCTGGGAGCCGTCCCTAACCGAGAAAGTGCCAAATTGGAAAAAGAATTCTTTAGCTTTCATAACCCCACTCCAAAAATGAGAGTCACCTGGTTTCCAGTAGACCTGGGAGATTGCTTTGGACCCAACATATTTATTACGAATGATCTCCTGCCAAACACCATCCTCAGTGAGTAATCTGTATACCCATTTGCTGAGCAATGCAATGTTTTTTATCTCAAGATCCTGGATTCCGAGTCTCCCTTGGCTTTTAGGACGACATAATATATTCCACCTAGCCAAGCGATATTTCTTTTTTTCATTGTCACTCTGCCAAAAAAACCTTGTTCTAAAATAATCAAGGCGTTGGAGAACACCTTTTGGCAGATGAAAAAAAGATAGCATGTAAAGGACCATGTTGGTAAGAACCGAGTTGATCAGAACTAGTCGGCCCCCATAGGACAAGAGTTTGGCCTTCCAGCTCGCCAACCGTTTCTCCAGTCTCTCTTCAACATGTTTCCATTCAGCGATTGTCAAAGGCCGATAATGAATAGGAATACCTAGATATCGAATCGGAAATTGGCCTAGTTGGCATCCAAAAATATCAGCATATTCTTGTGAAGTTTCTGCGGCTTCGCCAAAGCAGAAAAGTTCACTCTTATGAAAGTTTATCTTAAGGCCAGAAAGATCCTCAAAAGCACATAATAACAATTTGAGGTATCTAGCCTTTTCTAGGTCGTGATTCAAAAACAAAATGGTGTCATCCGCATACTATAAGATTGACAGGCCTCCTTCTACTAGATGAGGAATGACCCCGGTGATTTGACCAGCTAGCTTGGCCCTCTCAATGAGAGTAACTAGCATATCATCCACGATGTTGAAAAGGATAGGTAATGCGGGGTCGCCTTGGCGTAGCCCCTTCCTAGTCTGGAAATAATTGCCTACGTCATCGTTCACCTTGATAGCCACACTACCTCCAGACACAAAGTTCTCAACCCATCGGCACCAAGTATGGGAAAACTCTTTCATACGAAGAGTTTGAAGCAAAAAAGGCCACTTCACCTTATCATAAGCTTTCTCGAAGTCAATCTTAAAGATGACCCCATTCAACTTTTTACGGTGGAGCTCATGAACAGTTTCATGTAGGACAGCAACACCGTCTAAGATGTTCCATCCTTGCATGAAAGTTGTTTGTGTTGGTTTGACTACATGGTCTGCGACCCCATTCAGCCGGTTAGTCGCGACCTTGGTGAAAATTTTAAAGCTCACGTTTAATAAGCAAATCGGTCTATATTGTTGAATCCGATTGGCATCCTTTATCTTTGGTAAAAGGATAATTTCACCAAAATTGAGTCCGGAGATGTCTAGTCTATGAGCATGCAGTTCATTAAACAATTGAACCAGGTCAGACTTTAACATATCCCAAAAAAATTGATAAAACTCCGCCGGAAAACCATCCGGTCCCGGAGATTTGTTGTGTTTCATTTGAAAAATCGCATATAGACAAGTTCCCTGCATGATATGTCCATCCATTGGTATGTACTGCTAATACTAGCAGCGATCGATGTTAATTATTGAGTAAAGCAGGTCTATAGGTGCGCAGCTGAAAAATAAGTACTGCATATGAAATACAATGTGTACACATGCCACATGTATCATAACAACTCTTTAAGTTTTGCTTGCGTCAAGTACGGCATGGAGTTTGAACAAACAATAGTAGGACAGGGAATCGCTGCTCTTAGCTTGTTGAACCGCACAAATAAACAAGGTATATCTACTTTAGTTGTTGATCGTGATTAAGTTGCAGTGCAGGTTAGTTTTAAGTTAGTGGAAACACTGCCCAACCGCCCATTCTTCCATTTTAACTAAGACAAAAAGTTTACCTGTTTATTCTAGAAAAAAAGGTTTACCTGTTTCATTGATAGGCAAGCAGAAGGTCTCTAGTTAATAAGCGATAAACTAGAAAAAAATGATACAAACAGTGTGATGCACACTCGAAAACGAAAACAATAGGAACACACCCAATTGCCATAGGGCAAAGCAAGTTTAACGCCGAAACAATAAGGCCATGCCCACTCTCGCCACATAACCACACCCACTCGAACACTAAAAAACAAGGCCATGCCCACTCGTAGCAGGGGTGGACCTAGAACAAAAATGTCCTGGTGTCCATGTATACACTATATACACCGATAAACAGGTGAATACCAAGCAATAATACATATAAAATCAACACACCCAACGACTTAATGTTATTTGGTTGTAAAAAATGCTTAAAAAACTTAAGCATCCCACTTAAAATAATAGTTAATTATGTAAAGTTGAACAATAAAGCTTAAGAAATCCAGACAGTAAAAACATACAATCACCGGTCAACATTACAATCTCGGGCTGAGATATTCACCTTTTAAAGTAATCATTCCATAAAGTTCCCTATGATTCGCAAGTCTATATATGTTAGTGCAAGTGCACAAAGAGTTACATATATGTGTTTGCAGATTCGAGAATAAAATCAACAAGTATTCATTGACAGAATTGTACAATATGTTTGTGAAGTTGAACTTACTGGACATTGTGTCTTTTCATTGTGTCCTGTCGAGAAAAAAATCCAAATAGACGTGAATCATCAAAGTAAATTGGCAAATCCCATCATTTTGATTCCCAGTTGTAATACCATTAATTTTGAATTTCCTAGTAATACAAATTTGAAAAAATAGATAAAATTAAGGTATGTAGAGGACCATTTTATTATAATATATGAGCGATCTGCCAGTCGCCGAGTCGACCATCCGATGGGAGATAGAGGCTCGCGAGCGGCCGGGAAAGACGATACACACGTCAGTTGTGAAGTTAGGGCTGGCTGACCGGTGTCCAAGCCAAATACGTGACCTCTATATAAGGCAAGAGGAAATTTTACACGGTGTCCAGTGACACCGGGTAGACCTACGTAGGGCCGCCCCTCACAAGAAGTGACCTACTCTGTCGAACAATCTAGCCTCCCACCATTGTCCAAGGGGGAGAAGACTCTGTGCTTACTATGGAAGAAAAACAACCGGGATGCTCCCAGGATGGTGCATGCACGCCACTGCTCCTTATTAGATTTGCTGCTCAATGCATGCATGTACACCTACTCCACATGATGCCATCACATAATGACATCATTTATTTAACGTATGGTTTCCTCTAACCAAATGCGCATCATATATAACAAACGTAACAAAATATAAATTAAGACAAGGGTACCAAGACTTGGTAGTATGATACTTGTAGTCTAGCTATTTCTTGCAGTCTCCTCTATACATTGGTTGGTTCTAGGTAATAAGAGAAAGTTGTTAGTAGCTTGTTAGCCGCCACAACAATAACATAGTGAAGGCTTTATATTCATCTATTTTATTTTGAGGGAAATAACTTAAGTTGTATGTAGCTACCTACCTAGGTGGGGGGAAATTAGTTGGCTAATGGACTAAATTTAGCCCGTATTGCTACCCGCCATCATTTGGTTTGCCGTCACCTAACTAATAAATTTGTCTAAAGAAAACTAATAAAATAATTATTTAACATATGGTTTCACTCTTAATCAAGTTGACATCATACACAACAGAAGTTTATAACAAAAGATAAATTAAGACAAGGGTACCAAGACTTGGTAGTATGATGCATGTAGTCTTAGTCCCTACAGTCTCCTCTACACCATTGGTTGGTTCATGTTAATAAGAGAAAGTTGTTCTTAGCTTCTTAGCCACCACAGCAATAACATAGTGAAGGCTTTATATTCATCTATTTTATTTTGAGGGAACTGACTTGTCTGTAGCTTTCTACCTAGGTCGGGGGAAATGAGTGGGCTAATGGACTAAATTTGGCCCGTATTGCTGCCTGCCATAATTTTATTTGCCGCTACACCTAACTAATAATTTGTTTCTAAAAGACTAATAGAATACATATTTAACATATGGTTTCACTCTTAATCAAGTTAGTATCATACACAACAGAAAATAATAACAAAAGATAAATTAGGGCAAGGGTACAAAGACTTGGTATGACACAGCCGCATTCCTGTTTTTCGCAGCCGTCTCTACACATTGGTTTGTCCATATAAATACGAAGTTGTTGCTTGCTTGTTGCAAGCTGCAACAGTAACATTTTGTATATAAAACAGGATGAACAGGTGGCCTGTCCCTATCAATAGAATTTTCCAAGTCAAGATAGGTAAATACATATAGGACGCTAATTTTCTTCACGCTCCATCAAAATGCACAGAGATTAATCATGCTGCCCACCCTAATTTCTGTGGAAACGGTACACGAAGGGGACTGCAGAGGAAAATTGCCGGCACCGGTGAAGAGGGCGAGGGGACGGCAGAAGTCAGTGGCGGCGGTGCCCGCCCTCTCGGCACTTGGTGCTGCGGGGGAGGGATGTCGGGCCTCGCCGCGTGGGCCTTTACCCTTCAGGGGTTGGGACTTTTGAAGCATAGAGGTGTAAAATTTATATTATTTTATTTTCTTAGAGAAATAGAGGGTACAAATGAGATTAAATTCTGTAAAAAGTAATTCTTTGTTTGATTTTATTTTGAAAGTATTCAAATGATAAGCCATTTTACTCTTCATCCTTTGTATATCTATTGAAAATTATGTGCGGAAATTTTGAGAACAAAATATTCGTCGTTTGATTCGTTAGTACTATGAATTAGGCAAAGAATTTTGTTTAGGTGACACACTAAGAGACTGGGCTGATTTTAATGTGCGGACGTAACAGACTCAAAAGTGCAACCTGAGTACCTGACAAGCTAGCAACAAGAAATTGCAATCAAAGAAGAAAAAAGTGCAACCTGACGCTGGGCATCAGGATTGTTACTACAGCACACACACGGCATTTGAAGGAAGAAAATAAAGCATCCGAATCAGACTCTCCGTCGGCGAGGTCATCAGGAGCGACTGAGACACAATTCCGCCGCCATCATGACCGACGGGTTCATCAGCTCTTGGTCGGCGACGAGCCTCGCGAGAACATGAGGAGCGAGGTACACCTCCAGTTCCATGCCCCCCTGCCCCTCTGCCGTCCACGAAAACTGTGGTTAACCTATCCAGCTTGTTCCCCGGGCAGGTCCGGACGGCCAGAGGCCTGCCCCGGCCAAAGTCACTGCCATACACATCAAACCGCGGCGAGCCGCTCAATATCACCGTGGTGAGCCAGCGGCCTGCTCCAGCTTTCCTCTTTTTTTTTAAAGGCCTGGTGAGTTGATCATCTAGCAGAAGAACAACAAGAAGCAGTCTAGCTAGTCAGGTTAACTTGAAAACACTAGTACTTCTTTTCTTTTCGAGATTGAAAAACATTTATACTTGGTGAGACTGGAACCATATAGTATAAGGTACTACCTGTTAACTAGAAACAACTGAAATAACAAGACCCAGTCTGCATTAATGGACGCAAAGGCCGAGATTTATATATCCTCCTTTTCAAGAAGGAAAACCTGAACAAAGTTTCTTGTCCAAGAAATTGACTGTGAGCTGCAAATATATAAAGGCACCGAGTTGATAGTCTGGCAGAAGAAGAACAAGAAGCAGCCTAGCCAGTCGGGCCATGGCCACCGTCGGCGTCGTCCTCCTGCTCCTCCTACTTGCACCGTTCCTCGCGGCCGCCGATATGTTGTGCGACAACCTTAAGGCCGCCTTGGTCACCCTCCCAAATAACACCTCCTCCTCCCCGGTACGCTTCGCCACTGCCGCCTTCGGCCGAGCCCCCGACATCGTCTACGCATTCACGATCTGCCGCGGCGACATCGTCGGCGTCATCTCCAACCAGTCCTACTGCCGCGAGTGCGTCAGCAACATGACTGACAAGGTGTTGAACGCTGCGCCGCAGCAGTGCTACAACGGCACCTACCACGACTATGGTGACCGCTGTATCCTCGTCTACTCCACAGACGACATCATCGCGCCGCCGTCTGGCGAAAACGGCGGCGATGACACGCCAGTCTAGAGATGGAACGACAAGAACGTCACCGGCCATGCCGATGAGGTCCGCCTCATCACCGGCCTCATCCGTGAGCTTCTGGTGCAGACGGTGGAGAAGGCGGCCAGCGCGGCGCCGATGCGATTTGCCACAGGCATCATGGACAGCGGCACGACCTTCCCGATGGTGCGCTCCTTGGCGCAGTGCAGACCAGACGCATCCACCGTCGACTGCTTGGCGTGCCTGCGTCGTCTCCTCGGCGTGGTCAATGCCACCATGTCCCTACGCATGGGAGCACAGATCAACGCCATACGGTGTTATTTCAGGTACGAGGCGTATCGGTTCTATGGCGGTGAAGCGACGCTGCGCCTCACGCCACCGCCGGCGCCGTCGCTAGCTCCGACTCCGGCAAAACGCAAGAGTATGTCCCCGTGGTTGCTAGTGATTTCTGCCTACATGATCATAAGAGAGATTATGAGTCAAAGCTAACATTATCATGTTAGGGAGTATGAGCAAACTGTGGGCAATTCCCATAGTTATAGTTCCTATAGTGGCAGCAGCATTTCTGTGCTTCATCTTTTGCTCCCGTCGGATTACAAGGAAAAGAAGAGGTATTATATAGTTACTGCTTATTAGTTACTGAAACAATTTCCACTATACTATTGTTTAAATTAGAATGTCACTGTTAATTACTTCAATGTCAATGTGGCTTTGGCATCTATCATTACTTCAAGAGAGATTAATTCAGAGTTCTCAACCATATACTACTCAAACTCAGGTAAAGCGGGAGAGGAAGAACTAGGATGGCAAGGGAAGAATTCAGAGTTCTCCATGTTTGAGTTTGAACAGGTACTAGTGGCCACAAATAATTTTTCAGAAGAAAACAAACTTGGAGAATGTGGCTTTGGCACTGTCTACAAGGTAATTCTAGTATGTGTATATATTTGCCAAATTAACATGATTGCATAAATTAGAATTATTATTATATGACTGACACATATAATTCATGAGGCAGAGGCAACGTTCCTGTTACCAACCTAACTGATAATTCGTAACTGGGAGTGGTGTACTGAGACAGACTAACATTTTGAATATATTTTTTCCCAGGGCCAGTTACCCGAGGGATCAGAGATAGCACTTAAGAGA
>NW_025233821.1:5701-7679 GCF_018294505.1 Triticum aestivum | reverse complement strand
GGTTTAACATGATCTATTCGAATAGCCGGGTCCGCGGTTATGGACTTCTTGGATGCTTACATGGTACATAGACAACTTGAAGTGGATACTATAAAATGCTCAAGACAAGTGTGAGTGCTATGGATGGCCTTCTCGTAGGGAGACGGGGACGAATCCATAGTAGTGTATTGTATGGTGATTAGTGGACTCGTGTTCGTTGTTTCACCTCAAAAGTTTCTGGTAGTCGTAGAATAGGATAGCCACAGAGTCAAAGCTGGCTTGCAGCAACTAAACCCCACATTACCCTCTTGATACAAATGCATGTATGATAGGATCTGATGTAAGTCTTGCTGAGTACCTTTGTACTCATGTTGCTTTATTTATGTTTTTGCAGCGGAGACTTCGGTCTTACTAGGGTTCTCATGGACTTCGACTAGTAGCTAGTACCTCAGCTACGATCTTGATCGGATGTTGTAGATAGTCAGGCTCTTCAGCCTTTTTCATCTGTAGATGTCTGTACCCAGACATGTAATGCTTCCGCTTGTTGCTTGTATGCTCTGTATGACGGGTCTTGTGACCCCTGTTTGCAATAAATGCTATGACGGCTCTTCTGAGCCTTTATCTATATAAGTTGTTGAGTTATGCTGTGATGCCATGTTGTACAGCACATACTTGCATGTTATGCGTACGTGTAATGTGTATTGCTATGTGTGGGATCTGACTATCTAGTTGTTTATCCTTAGTAGCCTCTCTTACCGGGAAATGTCTCCTAGTGCTTCCACTGAGCCCTGGTAGCTTGCTACTGCTCCGGAACACTTAGGCTGGCCGGCATGTGTCCTTCTTCGATCCTGTGTCTGTCCCTTCGGGGAAATGTCACGCGATGAATACCGGAGTCCTGCTAGCCCGCTACAGCCGGTTCACCGGAGTCCTGTTAGCCCAGTGCTATAGCCTGGATTCACTCGCTGATGACCGACACGTTCGATGCTGGGTCATGGATGCCTGTCCCTGTAAGTTAGTGCCACTTTGGGTTTACGACTAACCATGTCAGCCCGGGCTCTTTATCATATGGATGCTAGCGACACCATCATATACGTGTGCCAAAAGGCGCAAACGGTCCCGGGCAAAAGTAAGGCGACACCCGTGGGGATACCGTGCGTGAGGCCGCAAAGTGATATGAGGTGTTACATGCTGGATCGATGCGGCATTGAGTCGGGGTCCTGACAGCTTTGGTATCAGAGCCTGACTGCCTGTAGGATTACCAAGCCATTCTGGTCGAAGTTGAGTCTAGAAATTCTTTAGTTATGTAAGGGAATTGATTGTGGGAAGGAACGTAAGGCTCTTTTACTCCTTTACCTCATGGCCTTCTGATCTGAGTCATCCTATCTTTCCGACGGGATTAAGGAACTAGGCTTCTCTTCCGTCTATCAGGATCACGTGTTACTACTCCGTAGTCCCATAGGACTGGTTGATCAGGGTCATACCCAGTTTTGAGTATTTCCGGTGTAGTCTGTTTAGTACTATCCCAGAACCTTGAGTGGTGATGTTGAGTTGTTGTACTACCCCATTTTTAGTATGATGTCTCATTCTGAGCATTTTACTGCCGTTATGCTGCCGGAATTGCCCTAGGAGTTCGAGTGATACTAACTCCTTGTCCTACATTCTACAGTCCATAGTTGATGCTGATTCCGTCCTTGGTTCGTTTCTCAGGATGTCATCGGCTAAGCGAAGTTCCGTTGCTCGTAGCCAGAACCATGGATATGGTAGGGATGAGGATCCTCCCGACCAGTCTTCGTTGACAGAGCTCATGCTAGAGATGGAGAGGAACAAGCGTGAGTCTAATCGTTTGTTGGCACGTATCGAGGAGAACACCGCACCTCAGTTCAAAGGGTCTGCTACCATTCATGATTTCATTCGCTTGCACCCACCTACTTTTCATCATTCCATCGAGCCACTCGATGCAGATGACTGGCTCCGTAGCATCACCCATAAGCTGCGTTCT
>NW_025233821.1:0-1575 GCF_018294505.1 Triticum aestivum | reverse complement strand
GTTGTCACATCCCTAGTCTGGTATGACTTAGACTAGCTAGCTATTTGTGCATCATATTTAAATTTCATTTAAATTTGAAATGAGGATTGGTGGAACCCTCAGTATCATTTTTGAAAATGACCCAAATAAAAATTTCTCCAAAAGGGTCCAAGAAAATGCTCATGATGCCCTCTAAAAATATTGGACAGAGATAAAAATCAAAACAATATTTTTAGGAGCTCATGGACATTTATTTTGGCCATTTGGATTAATTCGATAAATATTTGCATTGGAATATATATTTCTATATATATGAAATATGGTCCAAAAATTATGCCAATTATAAAAGAGCTCTGGAATAATACCATTAGCCCTACAAAAATTGGCATAATAAAATTAAATGATTTAATATATTTATTAAATCAAACAAATGTCAGAAAATTAGAAAAGAAAATAGAATAGGGGAGAGAAACTTACCTGGGGCTTCCCCTGTGCAGCCCAGCCGCAGCAGGCCGGCCCAGCCAACAGGCGGCCCAGCCCACCTGGCCCCCCTTCCTCTGTCGTCTTCCTCCCCGACAGGGGAACGGCATGTGCCCGACGCTCGCCGGCACGCGCGCGCGCCACCTCCCCCCCTGCTGGCCACCTCCTGCTTCCCCGGACTCCCTCGATGCCCCGGACGAAGCCACGCAGCTGCCCCGCACCGCTCTCACTCTCCCTCGCCTCCTCTTCTCCCCCTGCTCTCTCTCCCTCTCACCCGAGAACCACCGCCGCCGCTGACGAGAACCACCACGGCCACAGCCACCCCCTCGCCCCTCGGTTGTGCCCACGAGCTCCGCGACGTCGTCCTCGACCCCCTCACCGAACCACGCCCCGCCGGAAGCCCTGCAGCGTCGACTTCGAGCTCTTCTTCAACCTTCGGCCGCCGGTGACCTCGTCTTCGATTCGCGCCGTCTAGGTCGTCCCCAGGCCCACTGAGCTGCGCTTCGACCTCCCAGTGAGCTCCGCCGCCGTTCCCCTTTCTTCTCCCCCTCGTATCCACGCCGTAGCACCGTTCCCCACCACGGCCGAAGCCTCTCGCCGCCGTCCATGTCGCCGCCGCCGTCTCGGCCCGCCTCCGCCCAAACCAAGCCTCCCTCCGCGTTCCTGGTGCCACGAGGGTGCCGCCGGGCCCCTCAGGTGGCCTCCCTGTGCCCCGCAGCCCGATCCCGCTCGCGCCCGAACTCCGGCCGCCGCCGCGAGCCTTGCTCCGGCGAGCTCCGGCCGTCCCCGCTCCTTCCACCTGTTCCACCAGATGCGCGAGAGCCCGGGCTACGCCCCGGTGCTCTCAGACGCCGTCCCCGTGGCCTGTGGCGCGGACTCCGCCGCGTCCAGAGGTCGCCGGCGACGAGCCCCCGTCGCCTGAGCCCTGCCAGGTGGGGCCGGCCCGTCAGGTGATTAGCTTAGTGCTAATCACCATTAACTAACCCCCCCCCCTGACGCTGACCAGTGGGCCCGACCCCCCCCCTAACCTTTTAATTAAATTAAATTAACCCCTGTTAACCCCCTGTCACTGACGTGTGGGTCCCACATGTCAGGTTTGACCCTGGACAGCCGCGT
>NW_025233820.1:0-7679 GCF_018294505.1 Triticum aestivum | reverse complement strand
GACGGCGCCCTCAGGTATAGCGATGCCCTCAGACCTCAGGTATGGTGACATGTCGATGTCGATGGCCAACTCGGAGCGCATGTCATAGTACAACAGCATCGAGTACCTGGGCACGATGTCCCCGCAGCGACATCGAAACACTTCTTGAAGCCGGCTGCACCCACGTGTTGGATATCGACCGCGAACACCGTGAATGGTCATTCTCAGCGACGTGGAACGCGTTCAGAGTGGCCAACGCCGCCCCGAGGCTGTGCCCCATCACCTTGATGCTCACCTCCTCGTCCTTGTCCACCAGCTTGTGCAACTCAGTTATCAATTACTCCTAGCTTTCCCTCCTTCAAGAGATACCACACGAAGTACGACAATAAGTACAAAGAATCTGCAACCCAAATATAAATATTTGTCTTGTAAATAGGAATGATAAGTGGATAAAGAATATGTGCAAATTCTGAGACACTAATATACTCATGCTCCAACTCAAATACTCTATCAATGAGACACAGAAGAAATACATCAACTGGAATAAAAAGCGAGCATTGTTTCTTGACAGGACCAACAATATTCCTCTACCTCCCCTTCAATTTTTAGATTCTGAATTAAGTTCTTGGGCGATGGAATTAAAAGCCATATATTCAAAAATCCTGAGCAACGAATCAAGCTGAATAATATGCATCCTATCTTACAAACTCAAGTCATATATCAGTATACCCAAATTTCTAGCTAGTTGTACTTGCAGGTACTGAAAATTAAGTAGACAATGTTAGGAGACTCGAAAGAAGGCTTTGGCCAGCCTCTGATCCGTACATTAGATGATGATGTGCAGGTTAGTATTTTAGTGTTTAAATCCTTGAGGCTCTCCTCGTCTTGTTTTGAAATAGCTCATTGTAAGGACTTCTTCTATCTATGTATGTCGTTGATGTATCTATGTAAAAACATATACAACAATGATTATGATGTACAATGTGATAATACAATAATCAGTACCTTTTTTCTTCTAACCTCTTATACAACAAAAATGTCTACACAAGGTAGTTTTATCCATACAACAATCTGTACACGAGGTAACCTCTATCTACTTTCTGTCTATCTTCCATTCATATAAAAATTTGAAGTTTTGCACAAGGTCGCTTTTAGTAAAAAAAACTCACTTCTATTCACACAACAGTCGAAGGTCGCATCATTCATACAGCAATAGCAACACAGAGTATCCTCTTCTATACTGTCTGATTCTTCATCAGCTTCCATGACCTGTCAAAGGGTCGTTATTCTCTAGACCATGTAGATGATTCGGTAAGAAGAAGCATGGGTTCCCCTCAGACAACCCTAGAAAAAAAATTGAAATAATCCGAGCTAAGTTTTGATGAACTCTGTGAAAATATCAATCATAAGTTTAGATAGTTTGAGAAAGAAGCTCCACACAACTACTTGTCATTTGAACAAGATTGCAAATCATGTGTCTTTGAAGATAATGCTAAGGAAACAAGGTCAAATAAAGATACTTGTGTTGCACAATAAAATAAAATAAATTGGTAGAAGAAGAAATCACATTTGCTTCAGTCAAATTAAAGAGCCATTGCACATCTGAACTCATCTTTTCAGTTCTCAAACTTTTGTTCTTTAAGCTTGATGGTTTTTATCACTTCTCTCGACAAATTGTCAAGTTATCCTATGGGAAAAGCATCTGCATCATTTCGTCATTAGTTGACAATTTAAAATAACAGGACATGGTAGTTTTTAAATAAGTGGAGTAACAACGTGTACTCTCTCTGAACTATCGTTTGGTTGTAGAACTTTAAAATAAAATCCAATTAATTGGAACTAAATAAATACAGTAGCAAACAACTTATAGCTAAATATGACCTCTCCATTCAGCTTAATAAATAAGTGCCCAATCAGACTTGGGTGCGTCTATTAACATATCTTATAAGTAGGTACAATCATCACTCTATTAAAAAGAGAAAGAAGAAAAAAACATGTAGGTGGTGGTGGTGTTTCAAACAATAGTTTGACCCACCACAATAAAAGGAAATCCAGTTTATCCTCACCAAATTGACTCGCCTTTATTTCCTAGGCTGTTCCGCATGACCTCTTTGAGTTGAATATAAAAATTTACTAACCTATAAACAAAATCATAACATTACAATAAGACTGGATTAGTGAAATTAGCATGTTGTCCTTAATAATAACAGAAAAATAAAGGTGATGGAAACTAAATGACAAATCTGGATAGAAATATATAGAATACTCTCACTGTTATAGCACACCAATTTCTACACTAAATTGTCTAAAAAAACAATTTATGAACTGAGAAGTTCATATATGGTGAGTCATATAATAAAGATCTGTATATTTGTAGGTTGTAGCTGTTAGAGTTGTGTCGAATATAGTGTACAAGGTAGGCTAGAATTGGACTATGAGTTGTATTGTGTTTACGTAGGATGTGGAGTCGTGTCCTAATAGGACACTTGTATCCTAAGCCTCTCATATATAGCTGGGGTAGACACACGATGTAACCTATGCCAATATAATAGCACCGGAAAGTAGGGGAAGCCGGCGGCATGTGCCGGCGTCCAGGGCGACCGGATGCGGTATTGTAGCGGTGTCATGGGGAGGAGCGCCATAGTCAGGCCCCGGGGATGTCGCCATATCGGTGAACCTCGTTAACAAATCTCGGTGTTGTGCTCGTGTGATTGCTTGGTCCTCGAATGATCGACGGTATGGCCTCGAATTTATTCTAACAAGTGGTATCATGAGCTAGGTTATTCGGTGGATCATTGATTGGATCGTGTCAGAATCAGTGTGCAAAGACGGCGGTGAGAATTCATTATCGAAGTTTACACGGATCGGTTTGAGGTTTTCTCTGGAAGTTGTCGGTTTGCGGCTGGATGGGACCGAGAAAGAATAGCAATCGGAAGCATCTGTAGTCAAGCAGCAGCACGTACGGCGGCGGGACGCGGCAGGCAGGACGTACGGCGATCGGATCTGCGATCGATCGGGCGAGCGTCAGGCGGCGCACGCGAGTTGCAGCAGCAGCGACACGGTCCAGTAGGACGGCCCAAGGCGACCTAGGCTGGCCGAGCTGGGCTGAGGCTAAGGCCCATGGAGCAGTACGATTCGACGGCACGGCTGGGTGGGCTTCGGCGCGTGACGGACGTCACGTTGGGCATGGGACGTGGACTATAGTGTGAGATTGCATGGTGCCGGAGCGTGCAGAGCTGATGGAAAAAGCAGATTCAGGATTTGTTTGGAAAAAAAATTGACACAAAGACTAGTCAAGACCGGGACGCTATCAAGAAGAAAGAAAGAAGATAAGTCCAGAAGCTATATACGTGTGGTGTTCACACGGGAAGGCTGTGAGGGATTTTGCTTTGGTTTTCTTTTGTTGGTACACTTTTGTGTATGGATGGCGTTGGGTGAAGGCTTGAGGAGTCTGGAGCGTGTCGTGCAGCCAAATAAGATCGGCTTGGTCGGACAAGCTAGTCTGACGGATCGACGCTAGTCGGTTGGTACAGAAGACGGTGGTGGGATCGACAAATACGACGTAGGAGCATGATGCTGATGGTGACCGACTTCTGGGCGTGGAAACACATGGTGCACATGCGCGAGGCTTGTGCGGGATTGATTCAAGGTGGTGTATATACGGAGCTTGAAGTCGATGAGGCGCAGGGGTGGACTGATCATCTATCATGGAGTCATGTTGAAGGTGGAGCTGGATTGAGAGGCTACGGTGTAAGGATCCAAAGAATCAAAGCCTATTCAGCGGGATGGAAAAGCGAGGGACACGTAGTTCGGACTGGAGCCCAGTGGTCTGATGGAAGCGTGAAACTCGTCATCAGTCGGTGATGATCCGTGATACTCTGCAGTGCGGGTTGAGTGGTGTGGGTCCGCGGCCCTTGAGACTCGACCGGGACATCGGAGGTTCGACGCGGTAATAGCGGCGAGGCGTGCGGCACGCACAGGGCATGGAGACGGGTCAGGGCTCTGGCTGTCATACATGTGGTGAGACAACTGCGAATTTGACTCGGAATGACTACAAGCAATGGTGAAATTCCTTCAAGTTTCAGACAGACGGTCAAGAAAGGAGTGGTGATGTTGGGTTCAGGTAACTCTTATGTGTGACACCCAATATGTGAGTTGTTCACTTTCACGCAGGTCAGTGATCGGTGTGATCGGTGTGTGATGGCGTTGGACTGATACTCTGGAAGTTGGGAGCACAAACTAGAGTAACAAGGAACTTAATTTTGCTCGAGTGTTGACTGTGGTCAAGAAAAGGAGGTACTATAAGTTGCAGGTAGAGTCATATGGAGCCTTTGGAGTAGCAGCGGTGCTCATGGGATAAACTCAAATCCAATGTACATGGAAGTTTGACGCATGGACAAATTCAAGGTGGTGAAGAATATTTGCCAAGGTGGAGTTTGTTAGAGTTGTGTCGAATATAGTGTACAAGGTAGGTTACAGTTGGACTATGAGTTGTATTGTGTTTACGTAGAATGTGGAGTCGTATCCTAATAGGACACTTGTATCCTAGGCCTCTCATATATAGCGGGGGTAGACACACAATATAACCTATGCCAACATAATAGCACCGGAAAGCAGGGGAAGCCGGCGGCATGTGCCGGCGTCCAGGGCGACCGGGTGCGGTATTGTAGCGGTGTCATGGGGAGGAGTGCCCATAGTCAGGCCCCGGGGATGTAGTCATATCGGTGAACCTCGTTAACAAATCTCGGTGTTGTGCTCGTGTGACTGCTTGCTCCTCGAATGATCGATGGTATGGCCTCAGATTTATTCTAACAGTAGCAACCAGTGGTAGTTCAACCAGCTTGTACGACGCATCAAAAGTAATTAAGTATAAAAGCTGTTCAACAGCACCGCAAAACTGCAACCCGATAGATTTTTTCAACGTTGGTTGCAAATGTTTGGACAAGTTTCAGCTTAGTAAAACTTATCATGTAGTTCAGACGTCAAATATGGTGCATACTACTGGCATTCTCACCACACATTCATCGTTGGTTTGGTTCTGGGAGAACAAAGGAAGAACTCTGAAATTAGGCGGCCACTGTCACAGATGACCGATCCACACACCGGACTCATAACGGTGTATAAGATAAACAACACAACAAAGTAATGAAGGCATTAGTATTCATATTCAGACCCAGCATCCACGACCTCCCATACATCTTAATCTTAGTACTTGATATAGACTTGCATTGATTTCAGATGTATGTTTGTGCCAAATAATTTAAGCTTGACAAAAAAAATAAAGAGAAAAGAATGCTAACAAGGGGGAGTGATGGTTACTTCTAACCAGGGGAACTTAATTCTTAATATATACTTAATATACAAGCAAGAATCAATACTGGAAGGACCATAAATAAGAGGTAGTATAAATTAAATGCAGTGACCCTCAATTTTATAAATACACACCAAACTTTAGCATCGTACTGAAGAACCTTGATACTTGCAGAACACACAAACTCATTCTCCCCAAATTTGCAGTCTTGGAACAACAATACCAAAGGTACGCAACAGCTGCAGAAAGAACGAACAAGCAACCGATCACCTTGTTGATTACTACACCAAAATACCACCACTAGGAAAAGGCATGCTAGTGGCGCACCAGTTTTGCCTACTAATGGCGCACTACCGGTGCGCCACTAGCATCACACCATTAGAATTAAATTCTAATGACGCACCACTGGTGCGCCATTAGTATCTGGTGTTCTAATGACGCACCACGCAATACGTCATTAGTATAGCCCACAGTGCATCATTAGAATGCCTCCCAGGGGCCATATGTACCCATGTGCTTTGGCATACTAATGGCGCACCAGTGGGTGATGCGTCATAAGTGTGATTATCACATGCAGTGCGCCATTAGTGTCTTGTGTGGTGTGCCACTAGTATGATATTAGGGATTATTTTTTTCTTTTCTGATATTTTCACAGGTTACAAAATATATTATTGAACAGAATTTAGACAACACCACATAGCAATAGCAGATTCATCGAATATAATAGAAGATTAGTCTCCGAATACAATTCATCATATTAGTCTCCGAATTCAAAAGACCGAACAAAGTTAGAACATTACAAGTCTCGAGACCGCGAGTAGCGAGTTTGTCTTCACATTACAAGTCGATATCGATCATCTAAACTACCATCACAAAGAAGAGAGATGCGGTCATCACGATGAGCATCATCGCGATGAAACTGGTCTTCACCAGGTTCCTCCAACACTCCCTCCTCTCACTCGCTAGATAGCGGGCGTATCTAGATTCCGCCTCCGCCCTAGTGGTGTACCCTTTGTAACTGTTACCGCTGAAACGGTGAACCTGTCTCCAACACTCCTCCCAGTCGTCGTAGACTCCAGGAACCTTACCCTTGTACACGACATACAACGGCATATCTATGCACAAGCCAAAAAACAGACAATACATAAGCAATATATAAGTATGCAACAAAAGGATCGGAAGAGAAAAGCATGACATTAATAGCACGATTCATGGTCCTACTAATAAATAGCATCGATTACATCTAAGTTGAACGACTGTCCAAACCAAAGAGACATACAAGTTCCTTAAAGTTTAATTACAACATGAGCTAATCGTTGTTTCAGAACTACAAATAGCATCACTACTTTCGACTCGACTCATGGGACCGGAGCGTGGATGAAGCCGCCGTCTTTCGTGATGGTCATGAAGTCACGGGCGTTGTCAGCCTGCATTTGAAGTGTTGTGTCTATCTCACTATTGGACGGTTGCTCTCTGGGGTAGAACTGCCCCGAGGTACGAAGGACATCTTGATGGATGATTTCTGCAAACTCTGACTGGATGCAAAAGAATTCTTGTCGGAGGTCCGCGTCCTGGATTGCCACCAAGCTTGCGGCCCAATCTTTGACATTATTTGGTAGCAGAAGGTGATTATGGTCCCGTACGATCGCCCTCCATCACATCCTTCTGACCGCCAGGCGGCTTCTTGACGTAGGGGAACGTCGTATTGTGGGTGAACACGTGCCTGCCGTACCTACGAACTGACCTCTTAAAGGTGCCCCCAGATGTGACGTAGCCGGGGAGAGCATCATCAAGAACTTTCTTGATATTTGTGTAGTCTATCTTGGAGTCACGGTACGGGTCGAAATATGTGGCCGTGGGATATTTCGGGCTTAAGAGGATGAGTGTGCAATGTGTGTCACTGCACAGAACACGGGATGTTAGAAAAAAAATAATGATCGAAATCTAAGAAATCATATGTTACGGGGCGGTGAGGGGATGACTTACTCGGGAAAGTAAGGCACGAGGAAGTTATCCTTATCTGGGTTTGCCAGAATGACGCCTTCGAGGTGTGAACTCGCGACTTGCCGGTCAACGGCGCTGCCCAAGATCTTGGCATGCATGTAGAAGGGGTCGACTATCACGATGTCCGGGGTCTTGTCTCGAATGATCCACATCTCCATACTCACCGAAAATAGCCGAACGAAGGTGTAGTGCAGCGGATGAAGATTAAACATAGCAAAGATGTCATCAAACCGCAGGACGATCGTACCCCCGATGGTGCCATCCACAAAGCCCTTGCCCTCTGGCACCTTAGCCACGAAAACCGGGTATGCCACATCATTCTGGGAGAGATGCATCTTCTCCAAAGAAAGAACGCTGTCATGCAGACTCCCCATAGCACCGGTTG
>NW_025233819.1:1978-7680 GCF_018294505.1 Triticum aestivum | reverse complement strand
CAGACGTCAGCGACGGAGCGGCGCGCGCCGAATTGGACTGGAACGCCACTAGGCTAGGTCTGCTTTCGGCCGCCCACGCAACGTGCAGGTGTGCTCAGGGCGATGGGCCCAGACCCCTGCGCGCTTAGGTTTAGACCGGCGTGCTGGCCTCTCTGTTTTGCCTAGGTGGGGCTGCGACGTGTTGATCTTCCGAGGCCGGGCATGACCCAGGAAAGTGTGTCCGGCCAAATGGGATCGAGCGTGTTGGGCTATGTGGTGCACCCCTGCAGGGAAGTTAATCTATTCGAATAGCCGTGATCTTCGCTAACAGGACGACTTGGAGTTGTACCTTGACCTTATGACAACTAGAACCGGATACTTAATAAAACACACCCTTCCAAGTGCCAGATACAACCGGTGGTCGCTCTACCTCAGGGATATGAGGAGGGAATCGCCGGGTAGGATTATGCTATGAGATGTTACTTGGAGATGCTACTTGGAGGACTTCAATCTACTCTCTTATACTTGATGCAAGACGGAGGTTGCCAGAAGCGTAGTCTTCGATAAGACTAGCTATCCCCCTCTTATTCTGGCATTCTGCAGTCCAGTCCACTGATATGGCCTCCTTACACATATACCCATGCATATGTAGTGTAGTTCCTTGCTTGCGAGTACTTTGGATGAGTACTCACGGTTGCTTTCTCCCCCCTTTTTTTTCCCTTTCCTTCTTCCTGGTTGTCGCAACCAGATGCTGGAGTCCAGGAGCCAGACGCCACCGTCGATGACGACCCCTACTACACCGGAGGTGCCTACTACTACGTGCTGCCCGCTGACGACGACCTGGAGTAGTTTAGGAGGATCCCAGGCAGGAGGCCTGCGCCTCTTTCGATCTGTATCCCTGTTTGTGCTAGCCTTCTTAAGGCAACTTGTTTAACTTATGTCTGTACTCAGATATTGTTGCTTCCGCTGACTCGTCTATGATCGAGCACTTGTATTCGAGCCCTCGAGGCCCCTGGCTTGTATTATGATGCTTGTATGACTTATTTTATTTGTAGAGTTCTGTTGTGATATCTTCCCGTGAGTCCCTGATCTTGATCGTACACATTTGCGTGCATGATTAGTGTATGATTGAATCGGGGGCGTCACGAGTTGGTATCAGAGCCGACTGCCTGTAGGAATCCCCCTTCCACACTCCTTGGCCGAAGTCGAGTCTAGACATTACAAAAACTTTTACTAACTTGGCTGTGTGCCTTACGGGCCCACGTCGCCATCGGGTGGTACTAGGATCTTTTACTCCTCGACCTTTACTCTGGGACTCTGATCTCTCCTTTATTCGGGTTAAATGAAGTTTACTAAATCTAACAATAGGATCTCGTTATCACTTTCACCCAGAGAGCCCCTTGTTACTGATGATCGTCTACTGCACCAGAAGACCCTGAAGATACTCTCCGCTGTTAACCCGAGAACTTGTGTTCATCGCGTTTGCAATTCCCCTTCCACCGCAAACCATTATGGATAACTACTTGCAGTTGTTATTCTTACATTCATCCCCAGTTGGTCTTGTTATTACAAGATAACCTGAAAATCTCGTCGTTGTTTCGATAATCCTTTGAGCTTACTGCCTTGTTGTTCTTTGTCACCTGAATACCCCTACGGTTAATTATTGCACTTATCGAGTATCCGCTCATCCCCAGTTGTTCATGAGTTTCACAAAAGTCTTCAAAATACTATTCGATCTTCCGAAAATCCTCTGGAGCCTTTGGATCTTGAAATTCTTGCTTGCTCGCATTATGGTTAATCCCATAAGTCTCGTAGTCTTATTGACATTCCTTGTCATTATCATTTTGGGTCTATTGGCTCAATATGTTTGCGAATGCACGCAATCATCACTGATCCTTATAAATTACCTTTTCGGCTGAGCTGCCATTCGTTTAATTGGAATTGGTTCTCGACCAGTCCAGTTGTCGTTGATTGTATCCCTAATTCTATTCAGCTTATCCATTCTTGATCAGAGCATTTGCTCCTGATCCCTTGAATTAAAAGTCATAATTCCTTTGCTATTTAAACGTTGGATTATTCAGATGTCCTATAAACCAATGCATTTGCATTCCTTCTTCCTCTGATTGGGTATCGATACTCACTTCAGCTCCATTGTGGACCACCAGCTCCTTTGTTGGATTGTTATCCGAAAATGTCCTTCACCTTTGATCACTTTGTGAGTTCTTCCCCTGATACATAATGCCATTGTTAAGTTGTATCCTCGACTTGGCCAACCATGCTCTGCTTTCGGGCTTGTGTTATTTACTCTTGAAACTTGTGGTATATGTTTCTAAGAAGCCCCTATGGGTTGAACATATGCCTTCTCTAAACCGTGTGAACCCGAAAGTTTTCACGAGTCATACTCTTCTGGTGCTTCACCAGATAAAATTTCAACACTGCAACTTCATCGAACGTGAGAAGTGAATGGAAGATTATGCATTGAGGAAGTGAGAGTCGACCTTGAACTTTGTGTTCATGCCCATGGACGCGATGTATATCCTATCATGGAAGCTTCTTGTATTAATAACTATTTCCTTGATAGCTAACATATGGTATCTGTGAATTGATCCCTTGCAACCGTGGTTCCGACCATGATTGTTCTTCTTTGATTCCATTTCTAGGACAAGTTAAAACAATTGTCTTCTATGGATCGATACACCAGTCCAACCTTTACTTTGATCTTGTGTTGAGTATTACCCCCCTGGTATCTCGAGATTATCATGGTACTGCATAACTTCCTATGAGTTCTTCATCAAGTACTACATACTCACTCATTACCATTTTTCATGGGCTCTGAGTTATTAAACACTCAAAGACACCGATAACTGAACCGAGTCCGCATTACGGTTCAACAACTCTTACTAATATTCTTTACTTACGAGTTTGTACCCGATCATGTCATTCCTAGCCTGATCGGTTATATCATTACCATGCTAAATTTTAACTGTGCTACCTGGTCCTTAATCCCGGAGCACAACTTTTGACAATGAGCTAAGCTTACGTCGATCTTCCTCGTCATATCAGTTCGCCTTGAACAACAATCTTGATTTCAGGTTTGGGTTGTACCTATGGTTCCAATAACCTCTTGCTTCATCATTCTTTTGACTTGATGTGATCGCGGATCGATTACATCTTCATGAACTCTCGCGACAAAGGTGTCGTGATCATCAACATTCTGAGCTCATCCAGGATATCAATTGAATTCATGATGAGACATACCATCCTTGCCCTTGATGAATTGTATTATCGTCGACCACTTTATTGCCCTCCCACCAACACAAGCTTGTTCATGTTTGGTGTTATACCTTGAGTTCCTTGCTATCCAACAATTGTTCTTCTTTACCTTGGAGTATTACCATCCTTTATGTCAAGAATGTTCTGAGATTTGTTCCACCTCTTGAGAATTCTTGACATAGAAATACTTCTCACCATCACCACTCTTTCTTGGTCCCCGTGTTAATTCCAACAAGTGAACGGTGTTGTTTGGATTCTTTCCTTCTAGCAACCCTATTTCTTTGAAGTGAATGGGCGATAGTTCATTCTAAGTCCTTCGCTAATTGAATCACCATTCTAACGTTGGCCGTGCAACCCAACCCATATTTCGGGTGCACCGTTCAACCAATGTTTAATTATGTATGTTTTCCTCGAGCATACCCATTATATCATTTGATCTGACAAATGTTATCTCCTTATCCACATAATTGTGGAGATCCATCTTTTGGATACCTCGATGAGTTATCGCTGAGTCCATCAGTCACCTCCTCATCCTCTCCTTGGTTTAATGATGAACTATTGCTTCAGAAACCCGCTCCCATAGTTCATTTCCCGAGAAGCTTGCAATGCCATAACGATTTGTGTTGCGCCTTTTCTTCTCGGACATCCTGAGTCTCAGGTATCCTGACACCAATCGGATCTGAATCTCGGTCAGATATGATGGTTGGGACAACTTTCCAAGAGTTATAATGTTGATCCTTTGATGACCCGGTAACATGATGTCATGCCTAGCACCCCCCCCCCGGCTGGAGGACCTATCATTATAGATTCCTTTTCAGCAAGGTTATCCATTCATCCATGAGGAAATTGTAAGACTTATTCTACAAGTTATTCTTGATGGATCCTTCGTGTTTCCAAAGTCTGATCTTCACCTGAAGACCATGTCACTGCTATCTCGAAGCATGTCAATGGTACTCCGATTTTCAACAGGCACGTTTGAAGCACGATGCTAAATTTTGTTTATCATTTATCCTAACACCGTTGTATGGGTAATATCATGAGATCCCCCCCCCTTACCTAAATGGTTGTCTACTTTATATCCTGTCATGGATATCTTGCTCTGCTTGTCCTTGGAAAGGATATACCCCTGAATTATGTGTTTTAACACATTTTCCTTTCCATTGTTCTGTTTAATCTGATAATCATATTTTCCTTCCATTGGTTTGTTTGAACCTTTTCTATGATCTATATGATATAAGCAGTAATAATCCACTGCTTGTGCAAACACCTCGGTGTACAATTCTGTCAGTAAGACCTTGTTTCTATTGTTGATGACATTCCGGTAACCAACGATGGATGAGAACTTTGCCTATTGGTCCGCCTCGTTCAACGAGCAGGAGAATGGTTCTCTTCGTCCCTCACCCTTGGTACCGATGTAGTTGCTGACATATAAATGACAGGATAACCTCTGACATGCCTTACTTGCATGATCGTGCAAGACATCACCGCCTTCCTACTTTTAAACCACATGGTGGGCCCATAACCCACAGTTCCACAGGATCAAAACCTGACTCTCCTGTACACCCCCGGTTTCCAAAGTTATTCCCCACGCTTGACTTCGTATGTAATTCACGGGTCACCTTCCTAATGCTCTATTCTGGTATCAGACACAATACTTATTCCCATTGCTTTGAACCCCTTTTCACGCCCTGTTCCAGGCATCGAACGATTGCCTACCCGCTTGGAACTTCTCGTGGTACTTACTTACTTTGCTCTCGATAATTCGTTAAGTTTCAATTCGAGAGTTACTTTCCGCCACCTTCCCCGATCTTATCGACCAGATAGTTAACCTTGCAGAAGTTCGTTCTCCCTGTATGCCCACCCTTTATTCCTTCGTAAGTACGATGGAGTTCCGGAAGAAAGGACGCCGACTTCATCTTGATGACCTAAAGCAGCGAAATGAAGACATCAATGTATTGGACCGACCTCTTTGAGAAGAGCAAGCCAGGATGAGAAGACCCGCTAGTTTCGTAATCAAAATTTTCCCCCTTACACCCCTCTTAAATCTCGGGACGAGATTTCTTGTAGTGGAGGAGAATTGTGACGCCCGGATAATTAGGCTACAATAATCCCGCGTTAACGATGCCACGTCACCTCGGTTACTGTTGATAAACTCGAGTTAGTTCAAAAACGATTCAAATTAAAATTTAAAATATAGGCAAACAATAAAAGTTTTCAAATATTAAAATTTAAATGTTCGGAGTGAACCAAATAATACATAGGTAATTATGGTGGAGGAACCACACTCTTATAAAATGTGTAATTATTCTAAAATGAATAAAACAGTAGCAAAACCGATATTTAAATGCTTTTATAAATAAATAAAATACTAAACTAAATTGTTTTGGGATAAAACCTTTTGTGGCAGTGGTTTCATGGTATTACTAATTTAGGGATCATTTTAATATTAA
>NW_025233819.1:0-560 GCF_018294505.1 Triticum aestivum | reverse complement strand
CCTGGGCCACTGGACAACAGGGCCCACGCCCTTTAGAAAAAAAAAGGAATTAAAAAAAATAAATAAATAATAATAATAATAAAAATAAAGTAAAAATAAATATATTAAATAAATAAATAACAACTAAAATAATTAAAATATTAATTAATTAATTAATTAAGTAATTAATTAGGTTAATTAATTATAATTGGTTTAACCTAATCACTAATTAACCTAATTAACTGTTAAGTAAATAATTAATCTAATTAATCCCGGTTAATTAACCTAATAACTAATTAACCTAATTAACTACTGTTAATTAAAACTTAATTAGGTTAATTAGTTAACAGTGTATGACGAACGGGACCCACCTGTCAGGGTTGACCCAGTCAACCCCTGTTGACTGCTGACGTCAGCATGACATCATGCTGACGTCATAAATACATTTTTTCGAATTAATTAAATAAATAATTAAATTCCAGAAATTAATAAAATCTTTAGAAAATCATATCTTTTAATCCGTAACTCGGATTAAAATGTTTTCAACATGAAAGTTGCTCAGAACGACGAGACGATTCCGG
>NW_025233818.1:6427-7680 GCF_018294505.1 Triticum aestivum | reverse complement strand
GACTATGAAGATACAAGATTGAAGACTTCGTCCCGTGTCCGGATGGGACTTTCCTTGGCGTGGAAGCCAAGCTTGGCGATACGGATATGTAGATCTCCTACCATTGTAACCGACTCTGTGTAACCCTAACCTATCCGGTGTCTATATAAACCGGAGGGTTTTAGTCTGTAGGACGAACAACAATCATACCATAGGCTAGCTTCTAGGGTTTAGCCTCCTTGATCTCGTTGTAGATCTACTCTTGTACTACCCATATCATCAATATTAATCAAGCAGGAGTAGGTATTACCTCCATCGAGAGGGCCCGAACCTGGGTAAAAACATCGTGTCCCTTGTCTCCTGTTACCATCCGCCTAGACGCACAGTTCGGGACCCCCTACCCGAGATCCACCGGTTTTGACACCGACAGGCGGCTCGTCCGGCTGCTCTCCCGGAGGCGAGGACGACCGGATCCGGCGGCGACTGGGCTAGGAGGAGGTGGCGCGGTGTGGCGGGGTTTCGGTCAAGGTCGTCTTCGATCTAGATCGGGATCTTCATCGGGGGCGCCGCATGGCGGTGACGTGACCGGATCGGCGGCGGCGTCACCGGTTCGGCGGCGGGCACCGCTCGGTTCCAGCCAGCCGTGAGATCGTGACGATGTGGCCTCCGGTGAAAATCGCGCCTGACTGCGGTCATGGCGAACGATGGCGGTGTTTCGGACGTCGTTCCCTTCTTGAGGCATCATCGTTGCAGGTCACGTCAACCTGATCAGAAGGTTCCGGGGGAAACCCTAGATCTGGATCTACTGGATCGGATGATGGCGATGTTTCGATGTCGTTCTCCCTCCTGGGGGCATCGGTTTGGAGCAAGTGTTGTCTGGAGTGGACAAGAGGAGGAGCGGCGTGGTATCTGACACGTCGACAACGGCGGGTCTCAGCGGCATGGAGCAGCAGGGTCTCGCCGGTGGGCGTGTGATGATGGACGAGCGCAGGATGGTTGCATTGTCTGGCGTCATGGTGGCGTAGACGGCAGCTAGACCGGGCAAAGGTACATGCAGCAGTACAACACTAAAGATGGATTGTTGGCAGGTGGCTGTGGCGGCCTCATTTGCCTTCGGCCGAAAAGCCCAACTAAATTCTAAAATTCTCTTGGCCTATTCATGCATGACTTGTGAGTGATGTGAGTGGGACTAAAGTTAAGCCTCACCCTGAGTTGACTGAGAGTTGCATCTCTTTATAAGGCGAGCTCTTCTAGCACTTGTATAAGTATGAGAA
>NW_025233818.1:0-2061 GCF_018294505.1 Triticum aestivum | reverse complement strand
AAAAAAAAATCTAACACAATATGAACAAATTAATTACACAATATGAAAAAAAATCTAACAGAAAAAACTATGAACTACACATCTAACAAAAAAATCTATGAACTACAAAAAAATCTAAAAAATCTAACAAAATTAACTGCACATCTAAATTAACTACTACTAACGTCAAATTAAATTAATTTCTCACGGCGACAGCGAGGTGCGGCGCGGGGCGGGGCGGGGCGGCGCGGGACGAGGCGGCGCGTGGTGGGGCGGCGCGAGGCGAGGGCTGGCTCGGGCAGCCTGCCGGCTTCGTGGATGGATTCGCCGCCGTCGGGGGAGAGCAGGAGAAGAGATTGAAGTGGGGATGGGCGGTTCTGAAATTTTCCTAAGTGCTACTTATATAGCAAAGGCATTGGTTCCGGTTCGTGGCACAAACAGGGACTAATGCCCCCGTTTAGTCCCGGTTGGGGCTACCAACCGGGACCAAAGGCCTCTTTTCAGCAGCCCAAAGGGCGGGAAACACAGACCTTTGGTCCCGATTGGTGGCACCAACCGGGACTAAAGGTGGGTCATTGGACCCGATTGGTGCTACCAACAGGTACCAATGCACCCGTCTAATTACTTATTTATTTTCTTTTATGATAATTCTTGTTGCTATTAAAGTTTGTAACAATGCGGTACACAATGCCATTGCCTGGCCACCTGGTACTCACTACCGGAAAACGGTCCTACCCCGACGGCCGGAACTATGCCTACGGCAGCCGTTAGCCTACTTTCGAGCTATGCTGACAACCTTGTTCTGGTCGTCGGCTTATCCTAGCCGTCGGGCTACACCGATCTACGCCGACGGCAGCCGTCGGCATAAATCAGCCGTCGGCATACCTGTGGGCCCGACGACCCCGCCCGTGACCAGCGGCTAACGCCGTCAAACCTATACCGACAGTCAGGACGGGCGGCCGTCGGCATATCTCCGTATGCCATGTCACCGATCCGCGGCGTAGATATGCTGACGGCAGCCGTCGGCATAGGCGCCACGTCACTGATCCGCGGCACTGCGCCCACCAAAACCCTGCCGTCTCTATGCCGATAGCAATGCGGTCGGCATAGTTATTTTTTTTACATGTGTTTTTTTACACATGTTTTTATGCTTTTTTTACATATGTTTTTATGTTTTTTTATGTATTATATGAATATATATGTAGTTTGTAATTTTTTCCATAGATTATGAATATATATATATATATATATAGTTTGTATTTTTTTTGAGCACATTAATAATGTGCTATCATGTTCTTTTGAATATAGGTCCTTATATTTTATTAATTTCAAAAACAGCTATGCCGACAGAAGTTTAGTGGTGGTTGCAAACGCCCAGCATCACGTCCACGGTGTGCCCCCCTCACGGACGGCGCCGCCACTGGCATCCGAAAGGCGGAAACAGCCGCATCGGGTCTATAGGGAGTGGACGTTGCTCCCAAGTGTTTCTATGGGATGACCTACCACACCCGGGTGGTGTGGTGGCATGTCCGAAGAGGCGTCACGCGTCTCCAGGGCGTGGCCCCCCTCACGGACGGCGCCGCCGCCGGCACCTGGAGGGGGGAAAACGGACGCGTCGGGTCTACACGGAGGGGATGTAGCTGTGGGTTTGGCCCGAATGTTACTCCCAGGTGTCCCTCTGTGCTGACCTGACACAACCTGGTGGAGAGGTCCACTGTTCGAAGCCCGTCCGTGGAAAGTCAAAGGGCTAGATCTCGTGGTCAACCGCTCCAAGGTTAGGTGGGACGGGGGCCTGGGGGGTAGCAATGCCACCGGAGCGTCGCACCGGCCCCTCATACATGCGGGGTGGTGTTGTGGCATTTTCGAAGAGGCGGCACGTGTCTCCGGGATGTGGCCCCCCTCACGAACGGCGGTGCCGCCGACACCTGGAGAGGGGAAACGGACGCGTCGGGTCTACACGGAGGGGATGTAGTTATGGGTTTGGCCCGGATGTTGCTCCCAGGTGTCCCTCTGTGCTGACCTGACACAACCGGGTGGAGAGGTCCACTGGTTAAAGCCCTTCCGTGGAAAGTCAAAGGGCTA
>NW_025233817.1:0-7681 GCF_018294505.1 Triticum aestivum | reverse complement strand
GTTTTGGGGTCCCAAAGCGATTTCCATGGTTGTCGAATTCCAAGGTGCGCTTACATGTCGGTCATCAACAATCACAGTTTGGGCCGATTCTGGCCCGTTTCTTGGACTATTACTCTATTTTGGGGTCTTGGAGTCATTTCGATGATTGACGAACCCTTGGTGCGTTTACGTTTCGGTGATCAACACTCACATATTCGGCCGATTCTAGTCCGTTTTGTGCACTATCACTCAGCGTTTTGGGGACCTAGAGCAATTTCCACGATCGATGAACCCCGGGGTTCGTTTATGTGTCCGTCGTCAACACTGAGAGTTTTGGCCAATTCTGACGGGTTTCGTGGACTATTACTCACCGTTTTGGGGTCCCGAAGTGATTTCCATAGTTGTTGAACCCCAAGCTGTCCTTACGTGTTGGTCATCAACACTCGCAGTTTTGGTCGATTCTGGCCCGTTTCATGGACTATTACTCACCGTTTTGGGGTCCCAAAGCGATTTCCATGGTTGTCGAACTCCAAGGTGCGCTTACGTGTCGGTCAACAACAATCACAGTTTGGGCCGATTCTGGCCTGTTTCTTGGAGTACTACTCTATTTTGGGGTCTCAGAGTCATTTCCACGATTGACGAACCCCAGGGTGCGTTTACATGTCGGTCATCAAAACTCACATATTTGGCCGAATCGTGTCTGTTTCGTGCACTATTACTCAATGTTTTGGAGACCTAGAGGGATTTCCACGATTGATGAACCCCGGGGTGCATTTATGTGTCTGTCGTCAACACTCACAGTTTTGGCCAATTCTGACATGTTTCGTGGACTATTACTCACGGTTTTGGGGTCCCGAAGTGATTTCCATAGTTGTTGAACTCCAAGGTGTGCTTACGTGTTGGTCATCAACACTCGCAGTTTTGGCCGATTCTGGCCCTTTTCATGGACTATTACTCACCGTTTTGGGGTCCCAAAGCGATTTCCATGGTTGTCGAACTCCAAGGTGCGCTTACGTGTCGGTCAACAAGAATCACAGTTTGGGCCGATTCTGGCCTGTTTCTTGGACTACTACTCTATTTTGGGGTCTCAGAGTCATTTCCATGATTGACGAACCCCAGGGTGCGTTTACATGTCGGTCATCAAAACTCACATATTTGGCCGAATCGTGTCCGTTTCGTGCACTATTACTCAATGTTTTGGAGACCCAGAGGGATTTCCACGATTGATGAACCCCGGGGTGCATTTATGTGTCTGTCGTCAACACTCACAGTTTTGGCCAATTCTGACATGTTTCGTGGACTATTACTCACGGTTTTGGGGTCCCGAAGTGATTTCCATAGTTGTTGAAATCCAAGGTGTGCTTACGTGTTGGTCATCAACACTCGCAGTTTTGGCCGATTCTGGCCCGTTTCATGGACTATTACTCACCGTTTTGGGGTCCCAAAGCGATTTCCATGGTTGTCGAATTCCAAGGTGCGCTTACATGTCGGTCATCAACAATCACAGTTTGGGCCGATTCTGGCCCGTTTCTTGGACTATTACTCTATTTTGGGGTCTTGGAGTCATTTCGATGATTGACGAACCCTTGGTGCGTTTACGTTTCGGTGATCAACACTCACATATTCGGCCGATTCTAGTCCGTTTTGTGCACTATCACTCAGCGTTTTGGGGACCTAGAGCAATTTCCACGATCGATGAACCCCGGGGTTCGTTTATGTGTCCGTCGTCAACACTGAGAGTTTTGGCCAATTCTGACGGGTTTCGTGGACTATTACTCACCGTTTTGGGGTCCCGAAGTGATTTCCATAGTTGTTGAACCCCAAGCTGTACTTACGTGTTGGTCATCAACACTCGCAGTTTTGGCCGATTCTGGCCCGTTTCATGGACTATTACTCACCGTTTTGGGGTCCCAAAGCGATTTCCATGGTTGTCGAACTCCAAGGTGCGCTTACGTGTCGGTCAACAACAATCACAGTTTGGGCCGATTCTGGCCCGTTTCTTGGACTACTACTCTATTTTGGGGTCTCAGAGTCATTTCCATGATTGACGAACCCCAGGGTGCGTTTACATGTCGGTCATCAACACTCACATATTTGGCCGAATCGTGTCTGTTTCGTGCACTATTACTCAATGTTTTGGAGACCCAGAGGGATTTCCACGATTGATGAACCCCGGGGTGCATTTATGTGTCTGTCGTCAACACTCACAGTTTTGGCCAATTCTGACATGTTTCGTGGACTATTACTCACGGTTTTGGGGTCCCGAAGTGATTTCCATAGTTGTTGAACTCCAAGGTGTGCTTACGTGTTGGTCATCAACACTCGCAGTTTTGGCCGATTCTGGCCCGTTTCATGGACTATTACTCACCGTTTTGGGGTCCCAAAGCGATTTCCATGGTTGTCGAATTCCAAGGTGCACTTACATGTCGGTCATCAACAATCACAGTTTGGGCCGATTCTGGCCCGTTTCTTGGACTATTACTCTATTTTGGGGTCTTGGAGTCATTTCGATGATTGACGAACCCTTGGTGCGTCTACGTTTCGGTGATCAACACTCACATATTCGGCCGATTCTAGTCCGTTTTGTGCACTATCACTCAGCGTTTTGGGGACCTAGAGCAATTTCCACGATCGATGAACCCCGGGGTTCGTTTATGTGTCCGTCGTCAACACTGAGAGTTTTGGCCAATTCTGACGGGTTTCGTGGACTATTACTCGCCGTTTTGGGGTCCCGAAGTGATTTCCATAGATGTTGAACACCAAGCTGTCCTTACGTGTTGGTCATCAACACTCGCAGTTTTGGCCGATTCTGGCCCGTTTCATGGACTATTACTCACCGTTTTGGGGTCCCAAAGCGATTTCCATGGTTGTCGAACTCCAAGGTGCGCTTACGTGTCGGTCAACAACAATCACAGTTTGGGCCGATTCTGGCCCGTTTCTTGGACTACTACTCTATTGTGGGGTCTCAGAGTCATTTCCATGATTGACGAACCACAGGGTGCGTTTACATGTCGGTCATCAACACTCACATATTTGGCCGAATCGTGTCCGTTTCGTGCACTATTACTCAATGTTTTGGAGACCCAGAGGGATTTCCCCGATTGATGAACCCCGGGGTGCATTTATGTGTCTGTCGTCAACACTCACAGTTTTGGCCAATTCTGACATGTTTCGTGGACTATTACTCACGGTTTTGGGGTCCCGAAGTGATTTCCATAGTTGTTGAACTCCAAGGTGTGATTACGTGTTGGTCATCAACACTCGCAGTTTTGGCCGATTCTGGCCCGTTTCATGGACTATTACTCACCGTTTTGGGGTCCCAAAGCGATTTCCATGGTTGTCGAATTCCAAGGTGCGCTTACATGTCGGTCATCAACAATCACAGTTTGGGCCGATTCTGGCCCGTTTCTTGGACTATTACTCTATTTTGTGGTCTTGGAGTCATTTCGATGATTGACGAACCCTTGGTGCGTCTACGTTTCGGTGATCAACACTCACATATTCGGCCGATTCTAGTCCGTTTTGTGCACTATCACTCAGCGTTTTGGGGACCTAGAGCAATTTCCACGATCGATGAACCCCGGGGTTCGTTTATGTGTCCGTCGTCAACACTGAGAGTTTTGGCCAATTCTGACGGGTTTCGTGGACTATTACTCGCCGTTTTGGGGTCCCGAAGTGATTTCCATAGTTGTTGAACACCAAGCTGTCCTTACGTGTTGGTCATCAACACTCGCAGTTTTGGCCGATTCTGGCCCGTTTCATGGACTATTACTCACCGTTTTGGGGTCCCAAAGCGATTTCCATGGTTGTCGAACTCCAAGGTGCGCTTACGTGTCGGTCAACAACAATCACAGTTTGGGCCGATTCTGGCCCGTTTCTTGGACTACTACTCTATTGTGGGGTCTCAGAGTCATTTCCATGATTGACGAACCACAGGGTGCGTTTACATGTCGGTCATCAACACTCACATATTTGGCCGAATCGTGTCCGTTTCGTGCACTATTACTCAATGTTTTGGAGACCCAGAGGGATTTCCCCGATTGATGAACCCCGGGGTGCATTTATGTGTCTGTCGTCAACACTCACAGTTTTGGCCAATTCTGATATGTTTCGTGGACTATTACTCACGGTTTTGGGGTCCCGAAGTGATTTCCATAGTTGTTGAACTCCAAGGTGTGATTACGTGTTGGTCATCAACACTCGCAGTTTTGGCCGATTCTGGCCCGTTTCATGGACTATTACTCACCGTTTTGGGGTCCCAAAGCGATTTCCATGGTTGTCGAATTCCAAGGTGCGCTTACATGTCGGTCATCAACAATCACAGTTTGGGCCGATTCTGGCCCGTTTCTTGGACTATTACTCTATTTTGTGGTCTTGGAGTCATTTCGATGATTGACGAACCCTTGGTGCGTTTACGTTTCGGTGATCAACACTCACATATTCGGCCGATTCTAGTCCGTTTTGTGCACTATCACTCAGCGTTTTGGGGACCTAGAGCAATTTCCACGATCGATGAACCCCGGGGTTCGTTTATGTGTCCGTCGTCAACACTGAGAGTTTTGGCCAATTCTGACGGGTTTCGTGGACTATTACTCGCCGTTTTGGGGTCCCGAAGTGATTTCCATAGTTGTTGAACCCCAAGCTGTCCTTACGTGTTGGTCATCAACACTCGCAGTTTTGGCCGATTCTGGCCCGTTTCATGGACTATTACTCACCGTTTTGGGGTCCCAAAGCGATTTCCATGGTTGTCGAACTCCAAGGTGCGCTTACGTGTCGGTCAACAACAATCACAGTTTGGGCCGATTCTGGCCCGTTTCTTGGACTACTACTCTATTTTGGGGTCTCAGAGTCATTTCCATGATTGACGAACCCCAGGGTGCGTTTACATGTCGGTCATCAAAACTCACATATTTGGCCGAATCGTGTCCGTTTCGTGCACTATTACTCAATGTTTTGGAGACCCAGAGGGATTTCCACGATTGATGAACCCCGGGGTGCATTTATGTGTCTGTCGTCAATACTCACAGTTTTGGCCAATTCTGACATGTTTCGTGGACTATTACTCACGGTTTTGGGGTCCCGAAGTGATTTCCATAGTTGTTGAACTCCAAGGTGTGCTTACGTGTTGGTCATCAACACTCGCAGTTTTGGCCGATCCTGGCCCGTTTCATGGACTATTACTCACCGTTTTGGGGTCCCAAAGCGATTTCCATGGTTGTCGAATTCCAAGGTGCGCTTACATGTCGGTCATCAACAATCACAGTTTGGGCCGATTCTGGCCCGTTTCTTGGACTATTACTCTATTTTGGGGTCTTGGAGTCATTTCGATGATTGACGAACCCTTGGTGCGTTTACGTTTCGGTGATCAACACTCACATATTCGGCCGATTCTAGTCCGTTTTGTGCACTATCACTCAGCGTTTTGGGGACCTAGAGCAATTTCCACGATCGATGAACCCCGGGGTTCGTTTATGTGTCCGTCGTCAACACTGAGAGTTTTGGCCAATTCTGACGGGTTTCGTGGACTATTACTCACCGTTTTGGGGTCCCGAAGTGATTTCCATAGTTGTTGAACCCCAAGCTGTCCTTACGTGTTGGTCATCAACACTCGCAGTTTTGGCCGATTCTGGCCCGTTTCATGGACTATTACTCACCGTTTTGGGGTCCCAAAGCGATTTCCATGGTTGTCGAACTCCAAGGTGCGCTTACGTGTCGGTCAACAACAATCACAGTTTGAGCCGATTCTGGCCCGTTTCTTGGACTACTACTCTATTTTGGGGTCTCGGAGTCATTTCCATGATTGACGAACCCAGGGTGCGTTTACATGTCGGTCATCAACACTCACATATTTGGCCGAATCGTGTCCGTTTCGTGCACTATTACTCAATGTTTTGGAGACCCAGAGGGATTTCCACGATTGATGAACCCCGGGGTGCATTTATGTGTCTGTCGTCAACACTCACAGTTTTGGCCAATTCTGACATGTTTCGTGGACTATTAGTCACGGTTTTGGGGTCCCGAAGTGATTTCCATAGTTGTTGAACTCCAAGGTGTGCTTACGTGTTGGTCATCAACACTCGCAGTTTTGGCCGATTCTGGCCCGTTTCATGGACTATTACTCACCGTTTTGGGGTCCCAAAGCGATTTCCATGGTTGTCGAATTCCAAGGTGCGCTTACATGTCGGTCATCAACAATCACAGTTTGGGCCGATTCTGGCCCGTTTCTTGGACTATTACTCTATTTTGGGGTCTTGGAGTCATTTCGATGATTGACGAACCCTTGGTGCGTTTACGTTTCGGTGATCAACACTCACATATTCGGCCGATTCTAGTCCGTTTTGTGCACTATCACTCATCGTTTTGGGGACCTCGAGCAATTTCCACGATCGATGAACCCCGGGGTTCGTTTATGTGTCCGTCGTCAACACTGAGAGTTTTGGCCAATTCTGACGGGTTTCGTGGACTATTACTCGCCGTTTTGGGGTCCCGAAGTGATTTCCATAGTTGTTGAACCCCAAGCTGTCCTTACGTGTTGGTCATCAACACTCGCAGTTTTGGCCGATTCTGGCCCGTTTCATGGACTATTACTTACCGTTTTGGGGTCCCAAAGCGATTTCCATGGTTGTCGAACTCCAAGGTGCGCTTACGTGTCGGTCAACAACAATCACAGTTTGGGCCGATTCTGGCCCGTTTCTTGGACTACTACTCTACTTTGGGGTCTCAGAGTCATTTCCATGATTGACGAACCCCAGGGTGCGTTTACATGTCGGTCATCAACACTCACATATTTGGCCGAATCGTGTCCGTTTCGTGCACTATTACTCAATGTTTTGGAGACCCAGAGGGATTTCCACGATTGATGAACCCCGGGGTGCATTTATGTGTCTGTCGTCAACACTCACAGTTTTGGCCAATTCTGACATGTTTCGTGGACTATTACTCACGGTTTTGGGGTCCCGAAGTGATTTCCATAGTTGTTGAACTCCAAGGTGTGCTTACGTGTTGGTCATCAACACTCGCAGTTTTGGCCGATTCTGGCCCGTTTCATGGACTATTACTCACCGGTTTGGGGTCCCAAAGCGATTTCCATGGTTGTCGAATTCCAAGGTGCGCTTACATGTCGGTCATCAACAATCACAGTTTGGGCCGATTCTGGCCCGTTTCTTGGACTATTACTCTATTTTGGGGTCTTGGAATCATTTCGATGATTGACGAACCCTTGGTGCGTTTGCGTTTCGGTGGTCAACACTCACATATTCGGCCGATTCTAGTCCGTTTTGTGCACTATCACTCAGCGTTTTGGGGACCTAGAGCAATTTCCACGATCGATGAACCCCGGGGTTCGTTTATGTGTCCGTCGTCAACACTGAGAGTTTTGGCCAATTCTGACGGGTTTCGTGGACTATTACTCACCGTTTTGGGGTCCCGAAGCGATTTCCATAGTTGTTGAACCCCAAGGTGTCCTTACGTGTTGGTCATCAACACTCGTAGTTTTGGCCGATTCTGGCCCGTTTCCTGGACTATTACTCACCGTTTTGGGGTCCCAAAGCGATTTCCATGGTTGTCGAACTCCAAGGTGCGCTTATGTGTCGGTCAACAACAATCACAGTTTGGGCCGATTCTGGCCCGTTTCTTGGACTACTACTCTATTTTGGGGTCTCAGAGTCATTTCCATGATTGACGAACCCCAGGGTGCGTTTAC
>NW_025233816.1:0-7682 GCF_018294505.1 Triticum aestivum | reverse complement strand
CCCAATTTTAGACTTTGGCCGATTTTAGTTATCTTAGCACAAGTCAAGCAATCTTCATACAATTCAAGCAAGCATGCAAAGAGTATATGAGCAGCGGAAATTAAAGCATGCAACTTGCAAGAATATAAAGGGAAGGGTTTGGAGATTTCAAACTCAATTTGGAGATACGGTGATTTTTGAGCCGTGGTTCCGATAGGTGGTGCTATCGTACATCCACGTTGATGGAGACTTCAACCCACCAAGGGTAACGGTTACGCGAGTCCACGGAGGGCTCCACCCAAGAAGGGTCCATGATGAAGCAACCTTGTCTATCCCACCATGGCCGTCGCCCACGAAGGACTTGTCTCACTAGCGGTAGATCTTCACGAAGTAGGCGATCTCCTTGCCCTTACAAACTCCTTGGTTCAACTCCACAATCTTGTCGGAGGCTCCCAAGTGACACCTAGCCAATCTAGGAGACACCACTCTCCAAGAAGTAACAAATGGTGCGTTGATGATGAACTCCTTGCTCTTGTGCTTCAAATGATAGTCTCCCCAACACTCAACTCTCTCTCTCTCTTAGGATTTGGATCTGGTGGAAAGAAGATTTGAGTGGAAAGCAACTTGGGGAAGGCTAGAGATCAAGATTCATATGGTAGGAATGGAATATCTTGGCCTCAACACATGAGTAGGTAGTTCTCTCTCAAAAATGGTAAGTTGGAATTGTAGGTTTGTTCTGATGGCTCTCTCTACGAATGAAGAGGAGGTGGAGGGGTATATATAGCCTCCACACAAAATCTAACTGTTACACACAATTTACCAATCTCGGTGGGACCGAGTCAACAAACTCGGTCAGACCGATTTAGTAAACAATGTGACTGTTAGGGTTTTTGGTGGGACCGAAATGCAACTCGGTAGGACCGATATGATTAGGGTTAGGGCATAACGTAATCTCGGTGAGACCGATTACACAAACTTGGTGGGACCGATTTTGGTAATAAGCTAACAGAGAGTTGGTCAGGCAAACTCGGTAGGACCGATTACTCAAACTCGGTGGGACCGATTTTTGTAATAAGTTAACCAGAGAGTTTGCATTGTAATCTCAGTAGGACCGATTGCTCAAACTCGGTAAGACCGATTTTGATAATGGACATACACAGAGAGATTGCAATCCCATCTCAGTGAGACCGAGATCCCTATCGGTGAGACCAATTTGCCTAGGGTTTGTGGCAGTGGCTATGACATCTGAACTCGATGGTGCCGGATAGAAAGAATCAGTGGGGCCGAGTTAGACTTTTGATTTAGTTCATATGTGTGGATGTGGGAAAGTAGTTGAGGGCTTTGGAGCATATCACTAAGCACTGTGGAGCAAGAAACTCATTAAGCAACACCTCATCCCTTCTTGATAGTATTGGCTTTTCCTATAGACTCAATGTGATCTAGGATCACTAAAGTATAAAATGAAGAGTCTTGAGCTTGAAGCTTGAGCCAATCCTTTGTCCTTAGCATATTGAAGGAGTTCCACATCCTTTAGTCCATGCCACTCCATTGTTGAACTTGTCTGAAACATACTAGATAAAAGTGTTAGTCCAACAAGAGATATGTTGACATTGATTACCAAAACCACCCAGGGAGCACTTGTGCTTTCAATCTCCCCCTTTTTGGTAATTGATGGCAACATACATCAAAGCTTTAGATAAAGATATAGAGAATAGCAAGTAAAGCTTTGGAAAGACATGTAACAAGCATAGGCTCCCCCTACATGTATGCAATCATGTGAATATGGAATGTAGAAGCATGTGAATGCATGAACTTGACAGAGTAAGCAATGTGCTACCTGTATCTTGGCCATATGCATCAGAGCGAAGAATATTAAAAAATACCTTCATGCTCATGAGTCCTTCTTGCAAACAGTATGTACATCAGCAAGAACTCCTCATACACATGATTGTGATGCATATACTTACCTTGTGGTCTTGAGTTGGCTTAGGATGGAATGAACCTGCATAAACAAGGTTAGATAACACAGATACACCTACTAGCCAGAGCAAACAGAAGAAACCACAAGAATACCAAGACTGGGATGACATGTAAAGAGTGAGTACTAAGTACCACATTGGATTAGACATGTCCCCAAAGGTAAAGATATGCAATGAATTTAAATGATTTCTTTCCCTTAGATGTCTTTCTCCCCCTGAATCTAGCATGGGATACTGGGAGAATATAGGGAACGGAAAATCAGAGCTCAGGGAAACAAATGAACAGAGCTAATGCAAATAAGCACATATGAACATGTCTTTCCCCTCAAGAAGACATGTGGCATCTCTCCTCTTTAACACCAAGCATCTGGGATCCTTGAGAAATACTCTCTTCTTAAGTATTCTCTCCTCCTGGAGATCTCTCTCTCCCCCTGTGTTAGTGATACTCTCTCTCTCTCTCCCTTTGGAAGTGATAAGCTTTGATGTGATCTTTCTCTCCCCCTTTGACATCAATTTCCAAGAAGGGTCTTCTGGAATTTGTCGTGAATGGGTTTGGTCCTTGAGTCACAGTACAAAGCATTTATAAAAATGTGATGCTTGTAGAGGACAAGATTCATTGAGTGGAGCTGGATCAAAAGATAACAATGAATAAGTGGCAAAATGTTTTTCCTGTTGTGAAATCGGTGGCACCAAGTGGTATGCTTCGGTTGTACCGAAAGGATTCGGTTGGACCGAAAACAACAAATCGGTGAGACTGAGTTCATTGCAGAGAAAACACTTGTCACCTCAGCTCACTAGACTAGTAAGATCTCACAAAGATTTGCAAGGAATTTACTGAATGATATGCAATGAAATGGATGCTAGAAATGCAGAGCAAACAGAAAAGAAACAAATCTAGATGAAGTTTTTTTTTGAAAGGGGAAACAAACATGCATGAGACAAATGCAAGAGCACAGAAACAAACACGAGAGAACTTCATCTAGAATTGGTCGGCGACAAACTCACCTATGTTAGAGTATATTGACTTAGGAGTCAAGTGAGATCACTTGATCATAGGTCATACTCATTGTTTAAGCTCAAAATGGGGTTACCATTTTTCGTTTAAGCATCTTGATGTATTCACATCTTGTCGAGTTGCTTTAACTCATGTCTCGGAGTAAAGCTTCTCTAAGATGGAATAACATACCTTGGGTGGTGGTGTTGATCATGTAGTTGAACTTGTGTGGGTTGCTCAAGGTTGATGTAGTTCATCAAGAGTTGGGAGCACCACTTGGAATTTGAGTTCATCTACCTACATGGGTTAGTTCTTGCAAGGAAGGGCACTTGTGTATCCAAAAATGACAATTATGAATTTCAACATAGACTTTATCAAAGGATATGCTCGAATGGTTCTGTGCTTCCTTGTCTTCAACCACCATAGTGTAGAGACTTGGTGATGTAGCGATCGCTCAAGATATGAGTGGGTTACAATCTCATGGAATATGATTCAACCAAGTACCTACATGGGTTAGATAACATGCAAGATGCAAATATATCCAAGACATAAGACTTTCATCATAAGAGAAATATCAAGGATTAGTCATAAGCTCATGTCTTGCATGTATCCAATGGAGTTTCTACTCCAAGTTTGAAGCATCAATGATGTTCAGTTCTCCTCTCAACCTGCAAAACACTTTCTCATCAAGAGGTTTAGTGAAAATATCTGCTAATTGCTTTTCGGTGCGAACATGCTTAAGATCAATGTCATCCTTAGCAACATGATCTTGAATGAAATGATGACGATATGCTTAGTTCGAGAATGTTGCACGGGATTATGACCAATTTTGATAGCACTTTCATTGTCACAAAGCAATGGAACATGTTTCACATATATCCCATAATCTTTAAGAGTTTGGGTCATCCAAAGTAATTGAGCACAACATGAACCAGCGGAAACGTACTCTGCTTCGGCGGTAGATAAGGATACCGAGTTTTGTTTCTTGGAAGACCAAGACACAAGGGATCTACCAAGAACTTGACAAGTACCCGAAGTGGACTTCCTATCAACCTTGTCTCCGGCATAGTCTGAGTCGGAGTAGCCAACAAGATCAAAAGAGGCCCTCTTAGGATACCAAATGCCAAAATTTGGTGTATGAATTAAATATCTCACTATCCTTTTCACGGCCTTAAGATGACATTCTTTAGGAGCAGCTTGATATCTTGCACACATGCACACACTTAGCATAATATCGGGACGTGAAGCACATAGATATAACAATGAACCAATCATGGAGCGATAAACCTTTTGATCAACCGGTTCACCATCTTTGGTCAAATCAAGATGTCCACTAGTAGGCATGGGTGTAGACATACCTTTGCATCCTTTTTGAATAGGGAACTTAGTTAAGCATTTATACCAAGCTCTAGGAGCTTGTTTAAAACCATAAAGAGCTTTGCAAAGTTTATAGACATGATTGGGTTTCTTAGGATTGATAAAGCCGGGAGGTTGTTTAACATAAACTTCCTCCTCTATTTCACCATTTAGAAAAGCACTTTTAATGTCCATTTGGTACAAGGTGATATCATGGTGATTAGCATAGGCAAGTAAGATGCGAATGGACTCAAGTCTAGCAACGGGAGCATAAGTCTCACCATAGTCCATACCTTCGACTTGTGTGTAGCCTTGGGCGACGAGACGTGCTTTGTTGTGAACTACTTGTCCATCTTCATCTTGCTTGTTGCGAAACACCCATTTGGTACCGATGATGTTGTGGTTGTTGTCGGGCTTCTCAACCAATGTCCAAACTTGATTTCTCTCAAAGTTGTGTAGCTCTTCATGCATAGCATTTATCCAATCCGGATCTTCCAATGCTTCTTTGACCTTCATAGGTTCAATGCTAGAGATGAACGAATAGTTTTCACAAAAGTTAGCTAAACGAGTTTTAGAGCAAGTGATTCTCCTGGTTTGAATATCATTGTAGATTTGCTTAACAGGATGGTCTTTAGCAATTCTTGCTCGAACTCGTGAAGGCTTTTGCTTGGGTCTTGGTTGAACATCTTCTTCATCTTGTTCTTCTTCTTCTTCTTGGCCTTCTTCATTATTGGTGTTGTCGTTCTCTTGTCATGGTGGAGAAGGAGGTTGTTGACGTTCTTGATGTACTTCCTTGTTTTCTTCATCTTGGTGTGTCCCACTTGTGGATGCTTCTGTATCAACTCTTGGTTCACCTTGTCGTGAAGTAGAAGCTTCCACTTGGACTGACGAGGTACCCTCCTTCACCTCCGTTGGACGAACCTTGCCAATAGAAAATTCTTGGATTGCTTTCGAGGGGTCTTTGTCTCCTACATCAATTGGCAATTGCTCTACTTGCGAGCCGTTAGATTCATCGAACTTCACAACTACCGTCTCTTCAACATGTCGGGTGAAATTGTTGTAGACACGGTAAGTGTGAGAGTTTGAGCCATAACCAAGTAGGAAACCTTCATGAGACTTAGGAGCAAATTTAGAACGACGATGCTTATCAAGAATGTAGCACTTTGAGCCGAATACTCGAAAGTATCCAACTTGGGGTTTGTTACTGGTGAGGAGATCGTATGCCGTCTTGCCGAGTAGCTTGTGAAGATACAAGCGATTTGTTGCATGACAAGCTGTCTCAACCGCTTCTGCCCAAAAGTGCTTCGGCGTCTTGTACTCATCAAGCATCGTTCTCGCCATTTCGATGAGCGTCCAGTTCTTCCTATCAACAACTCTATTTTGTTGAGGTGTGTACGTAGCTGAGAACTCATGTGAAATCCCTTCTTCGTCAAGAAAGGTGTCCACATTTGCGTTCTTGAACTCCGTTCCGTTGTCGCTACGAACCTTCTTGATCTTCACTTCAAACTGATTTTGAGCCTTCCTGGTGAAGTTTTTGAAGATCTTTTGGACCTGTGATTTATTGTCGAGAAAAAACACCCACGTAAATCTTGAAAAATCGTCAACTATGACTAGACCAAAAGAATTTCCACTGAGACTTTTGTAAGCGTTGGGACCAAAAAGATCCATGTGAAGTAGCTCAAGTGGCCTCCTTGTGGTCATGATGTTCTTCACGGGATGCCTTCCTCCAACCTGTTTACCTGCTTGACAAGCACTACAAAGTCTATCCTTATCAAATATGACATTGTTAACACCAAGGATATGATTTCCTTTAATAAGCTTGTCAAGGTTTCTCATGCCAACGTGACCTAGTCGTCTATGCCATAACCAACCTTTTGAGGATTTAGCAATGAAGCAAGTTCGAGGTTGAGCCTTTTTAGTGAAATCAACAATGTAAAGATCACCTCTACATATACCGGTAAATACCATTTTATGATTGTCTCTACGAAACACTTGGCAATCTACTTCAGTAAATAGGACATTGAAACCAAAATCAGCAAGTCTAGATACTGAAAGTAAGTTGTAGACAAGAGATTCAACAAGCATAACATTCTGAATTGAGCTATCTGTGAGATGCCCACCTTACCAAGGCCAACCACCTTACCCTTTGAATTGTCACCGAAAGTGACATACTTTCGAGGACCATCATTTTCAGCAAGCTCACAAAACATGTCTTTATCTCCGGTCATGTGATCGGTACATCCACTGTCAAGAACCCATTCCTTTCCTCCTGCCATATATCTCCGAAAATTTGCCATAAGACCAAAGTGTCTCATTGCATCATCAAGATCAAAGTCATCATCATCATCCTCATCATAGTATCCATGTTCAACATCGTCATGTGGTGGATCAATTCCTAGTGAGAGTGATTCATTAGTATGAGTTTGACAATAATCTCCTCTATGAATTCTAGTAGCTTCGGAAATAATATCGCTAATAATTCCAACATTTCCTTTGGCACGCATAAGATTTGTAAGTTCAAATAGGCAGTTGCCAAACATAGGATCATTGGAATTCATCTTACTCAAGGCAATAGACTTATGAAGAATTTCATCCAGATTTTTCAAAGAATAATCAGGAAATCGTTCCTTAAGAAATTTCCATATAGTGTAGGCACACTCAAGAGTAGGCAGTTTTCCAATCAAGTTTCTAGGCAAGCCTCTAGTGATAAGATTAATAGTTCTAACATTTCTAATCATGTTAATAGATTCATCAAGGGTAGGATGCATAGGATCTACATAAGGTGCACAAGGACTAGCAATGTACTTGTTCAAATGATATTGATTGAAAATTACAAGCATCTCATTTTTTCACTCATGAAAATACTCTCCATCAAGTATAGGCACTCTATGTCTAAGACTTCCCAAAGTAGACTCATCCATCTTCCTCCAAAGGTGATTAAACCAAAGCAATGGAGACCAAGGCTCTGATACCAGTTGTAGGACCTTGAGAAGAAGTAAGTAAGTCCAGAAGGGGGTGATTAGACTACTTGACCAATTAAAAACTATGCATTTTCCCAATTTTAGACTTTGGTAGATTTTAGTTATCTTAGCACAAGTCAAGCAATCTTCATACAATTCAAGCAAGCATGCAAAGAGTATATGAGCAGCGGAAATTAAAGCATGCAATTTGCAGGAATAAAAAGGGAAGGGTTTGCAGATTTCAAACGCAATTTGGAGACACGGTGATTTTTGAGCAGTGGTTCCGATAGGTGGTGCTATCGTACATCCACGTTGATGGCGACTTCAACCCACGAAGGGTAACGGTTGCGCGAGTCCACGGAGGGCTCCACCCAAGAAGGGTCCACGAAGAAGCAACCTTGTCTATCCCACCAT
>NW_025233815.1:4788-7684 GCF_018294505.1 Triticum aestivum | reverse complement strand
TGATGAAGATGATATTTTAGTCCCCCAAGTTTTGATGAGCAAGTTTATTATGATGAAAGCATGCCTCCTATCTTTGATGATTATGGTGATGACATGTATGCTATATTGAATAATGATAACCAAGAAAATTGTCATCATGATTTTAATTTTCACTCTCATGATAGTTATTTTGTTGAGTTTGCTCCCACTACTATTGATGAGAAGAAATTTGCTTATGTAGAGAGTAATAAGTTTTCTATGCTTATGTGTCATGAAAATAATGCCTTATGTGATGGTTATATGGTTGAATTTCTTCATGATTCTACTGAAAATTATTGTGAGAGAGGAACATATGCTTTTACATATCTCAATAATATCATGTTTCCTCTCTATGTGTTGAAAGTTTTGAAGTTATGCATGTTTTGCCTTCCAATGCTAGTTGATTCTTGTTCCCATGAATTATTTTATCACAAAATACATACGCATAGTAAGTGGGTTAGTCTTGTGCTTTCCATGTGATTCATGATGCTCTTTTTCATGTTTCAATTCTTATCTTTTATGCGAGCATCATTGAAATCAACATGCCTAGCTAAAAGGCATTAAAGAAAAGCGCTTGTTGGGAGACAACCCAACACTTTTACCTACTTTTTTTGTATGTTCACATGATTAGGCTACTTTAGTAATCATGTTTTATTGTCTTTGTTTCACTAAAGTGCCAAGTAAAGCCTTTGGGATCATGTTGGGTGATAGTTGATTTGATCTTGCTGAAAAACAGAAACTCTTGGGCTCATAAAAATAGCTCTAATTTTTAACAGAAGAGTGATTTTGAGTTGATTCTTTTTGAAGAAGATTAATATACAAATTTCTAACGTGGTAATTTTTTTTTTAATAATTTATGGAGTAGCAGAAGTATGGTTTGAGTACAGATTACTCTATACTGTTCTGTTTTTGACAGATTCTCTTTTCAATGCATAGTTTGCTTGTTTCCTTGTTTCTATGGCTTATATTGCTCAATACAAATTGTGGAAATGATATGCTACAGTAGTAATTGTGTGGAATCAATTATGAATCTTGTCTTTGGCAGTACCAAAAGTGAAATGGTTTGCTCTTTATCATACTAACCTATATCACAAGGTTCCTTTAAGTTTTGTGTGATTGAAGTTTTCAAGTTTTGGGTGAGATGTCGATATGATGAGAATAAGGAGTGAAAAGATCCTAAGCTTGGGGATTCCCAAGGCACCCCAAGGTAATATTCAAGGAATATCCAAGCAACTAAGCTTGGGGATGCCCCGGAAGGCATCCCCTCTTTCGTCTTCAACATTATCGGTAACCTCACTGGAGCTATGTTTTCATTCGTCACATGATATGAGTTTTACTTGGAGTGTCATTTTATTTTGTTAGGATTTGTTTTCTGTTATTTATAATAATTTTTTGGCATCTTTCTTTTCAATAAAAGTGGCAATGATAGCATTTTCCATGCTTATTTCTCAAGTACACATGTTGCTGTTTCAAAACAGAAAGTTTATCGATGTTGCAAAAATTCCGTAGAAAAGTAAGAATATGATAAATTGTTGAAACTTTCTTCAAAATAATCTGTGATAAATTTCCTACATTTTGGTATTTTTTTAATAATTTTTGGGTTTAGGGAAGTATGATGAATCTTGCATTCTTTACAAACTGTACTGTTTTGGCAGATTGCTGTTATGTTTGCATTGATTGCATATGTTTTCCTGTTTAATGATTCTATTTGAGGATAGGAGTATTAAATATGTAGAGGAGTTTAGTATGCAATGTTGAATAATAATTTTAGTGATTTGCTACAGTAGAGAATGATAAGGTTTTGCACTGATTTTATACTAACTTATCTCACGAGTTCTTGTAGAGTTTTGTGTGGATGAAGTTTTTGAGATTTAGGGAAACCGTGATATAAGAGGAATTAAGGAGACAAAAAAGCTCAAGCTTGGGGATGCTCAAGGCATCCCAAGCTAATATTTCAATAAGTCTCAAGCATCTAAGCTTGGGGATGCCCCGGTAGGCATCCACCTTTCTTCTTCAACAATTATCGGTTAGTATCGGTTGAGCCTAAGTTTTTGCTTCTTCACATGAGTTGTGCTACTCTTGAAATGTCATTTTATTTTCATTTTGCTTGCTGCTTTAATAAAATACTTAGATCTGAAAGATTTAAATAAAAGAGACTCCTCAAATAGCTACCCGTTTACTTAACTACTCGCATGATCTTCACTTATATCTTTTTGGAGTAGTTTGTCATTTACTTTTGTGCTTCACTTATATCCTATGAGTAAATTGTTGAATAAATTTAATGTCATGAAGTTGAAATTATAACATGCTTAGTGGTAGCTTCACATTGGGTTTAGAAAGTGAAATCTTTTGAGGCTTGACAATCACAATAATAGTCATACAAGCAATTCACAAATAATTAGTATAAGGAAGAGAACTTTCACATGCAAATACATTATCATGGAAATCTTTTGTGACTGTGAGCCCCCATCAAAATATTATATGCCAAAATTGTTGACGTTGGACAAGGAAGACAACATAATGATTTATGTTTGCTCATATTCACATAGAAGTTATATTGTCATATATCCTTCAACATGTGGTGCTAGCCCCCCATCTTTGTTAGACAAAAATTCCGCACCAAGTAGAGATACTACTTGTGCATCCAAAAACCCTTAAACCCAAATCATATTTTCAAGTGGCCACCATACCTACCTAAGGATTGAGCAAGATCCTTCAAGTAAGTTGTCATCGGTGCAATAAGGCAATAAAAATTGCTTCTAAAAGTGTTAGATCATTTAGTGCAAGAGAAAATTGAGCGTTATATGAACTTATGATGGCAAAGCAATAAAAGTGACAGACTGCATAATAAAGGTTGCTATCATAAGGGGCAATATAA
>NW_025233815.1:0-2506 GCF_018294505.1 Triticum aestivum | reverse complement strand
GCCGCACCCCCCATCCTTACCACACACGCAATCCTCTCTCTCCGCCCGCATCCTCTATGCTGCTCACAGTCCTCAAAGTGCACCGGAGCACGGCGTGAATATGGACACAGAGGTTTTCGTCGCCGACGACGAGGTGGAGAACGAGGCTGCCAACAAGCAGAGGCGGATCAAGAAAGAACCGCAAGTGACTCCAGCAGGCCTAGACTTCATCAGCAACCTCCCCGATGATATGTTGAGAGTCATCATATCTCTCCTCCCAATCAAATATGGGGCAAGGACAGCCGCCCTTTGTCGGCGGTGGCGCCCCCTATGGCTCCTCACCCCTATCGACCTCCTCGATGCCCACAAGCTCTCCCATGGCTATCGCAAAAGCTTGGATGCGTTCTCCCAGATCCTCGGCAGACACCATGGCCCAATCAAAGGCCTTATCACAGGCAAGTTCTGTTACAATGGCAACGACCAAGCCAAGCTTGATGAGTGGTTCCGATCCCCGCCATGGCCCAATCAGAAGCTCAGTTTTAATGATGGGCATATGCGCTCGCTGCCAACGCCCGCGCTCCGCTTCGCGCCCACGCTGCACCTCGCCAAGTTCATGAACCACCATATTCCCCCTTAATGACGCGTGTGCTCTTTTCCTACCATGACTGAAGCACGCCGAGATCGTCGTCGTCTGCATCCCAAAGGATGACATGGAGCGCCTGCTCCATGGTTGTACTCCACTCAAGTTCCTTCGTCTTCACGCGATGAATTGGTCGAGTACCTTCCACATCACCTCTAAGACTCTCCGGACTATTTATGTGTGTTGTTGGTGCTGCAACGAGAGATCACAAAAGGTGGACCACAATATGGTCATTGAGGACACACCTTCACTTGAGAGATTACTTGTAGTTGATCAACAAGGTCCAACAAGAATCAATGTCATTTCTGCATTGGCAGTGGTGGGCTACCCGTCTGTCAAATACTACTACTTTCAGGTACGACACTCGCCTTATACCTCTCTTTCTTGATATCAACATTATTTCTAGTTCTGAAGATGTATGTTCATTTGTCATCCAGCAAAGCTTCACCCAGATTCTGGGCACAGTGAAGGTCTTGGCACTAGAATCTGTCGGCCCCAACCTAGACCAAGTTGTCAGTTGCCTGAGATGCTTTCCGTGCCTGAAGAATTTGTATATCAAGGTGATGTTCATTTCCTGTTAAATGTTAACCATAAGGGAGTTCAATTCTTTGAATCTTTTCCCAAGTTTACAATGACAATGTACTACAATTTCTGAAGGAATTTTGGAGGATTTCAGGACATACACCCCCCACCACATATTGGTTGCTTGATTGATATGGTTACAATCCATAAGCATTTCTCCTTTGGATTCATCTATACTAGTTTTCTTAGGGAATTTTTCATCCAATCTTGTGAAGAAGGCTACATGTTTCTAGATTGTAATCAAATGCCGATGTTAATCATGTCAGATCAAAGATGTCAAATTGGTGCATTTTACAAATCCTGCAAACGAAATTGGCGTGCGGTAGTGTTCAAAACTGCATGTAGGCACTAACATCTTCTCTTCTTTTGCAGATAATAATAGGCAGAGGTGGATAATGTTTATAACGACAATCATATCGAATGCCTGGATTTGCATTTGTCAAATATTACTTTGAACTCCTACCGAGGGGCCTTACCGGAGATTACACTTGCCGGGTCCTTTCTTGCCAGAGCAAAGGTGCTGAGGGTACTAAGGTTGAACATGCATTTAATTAGGACAAATGAATGGTATGTTGATCAGAGCCGGCAGGTACTGCAGAATGGAAGAGACTCAAAAAAAGCTAAATTTCATTTTGGAAGGGCATATGACAGAGCAATTGGAAGTCATTGTATCAAACCCATACATGACTTGTCAGCGGCTGATCCCTTTGCAGAAATGTCAATGTTTGCCATGTTTGAATTTGGGCGTTGTAATCTTTGAATTTGAACCTTGCAATATTTATGGTAGTTCTTATATAACGTAATTGGATGTTTAATTTGGTATTGCAATCAAGTCATGTTACAAGTATATATATGTTGTTCTTCTGTACACAGAGCATAGATGTTCTGCAGATAGAGCATATCACAACACACACAGACCGCACTAGGTAACCCGTCAGCGATGAATTCATCAATCGCAAACAGTTCATCGGAGTGAACCGTATGCTATACATCGCACACGCCTTTGTCTGGTAGCCCGTTTCTTTTGTTCACCCTCATCGCAAACAGTTAATTGAACTAAACCGTATACCCTAAATCGCACACGCAACAAAAATCTGAACCATGTTTGATGCATCTGTCATCGCAAACATTTTGCACCTTTTTTGATGGTTCTTTTACACCACCATCTGCAATTAATGCATCACACACAGTTTCGTGAAAGGGTCTCTGATCGTAGTGTCGCGTTAGTAGCATCCTGCAGTAGTGTGAACTATGGGTGTTAATCACATAAAGATGTGGTCTATTGGTGTTAAATCATAGGGCGAT
>NW_025233814.1:0-7685 GCF_018294505.1 Triticum aestivum | reverse complement strand
TAAACCACCCCTTCTCCAAGAATCCGTGTTGGATACCCTGAGCTAGTTGGATAAGCTGAACAACAACTTGGAGAGTTGGAAGATAAAAGCTTGTCCGACTTAGTTCATGTTAAGGGATATCTTTTTGTGTGTGTGTGTGTGTGTTGAAGAAAGATGATATCTTCATCAATTGGTCCTTGTGAACAATTGTTGGATCTATTATCTTACCCAAACCTTTGATTTGAGTGTGGGCTATCGTCAAATCAAATCAGTACCAACGATGCTCGTAATGTTGTCTTATTCGTGGTTGATCCCTCGAGCATACACCATTACATCTTTGGTCTGACCAATGCTATCACTTGTTCACTTAACTATGGAATTCCTTTTAAAAGGAAACCTAGATGAATTGTTGTTGAGCCCATTGACAACATCCTTATCTCCTCCATGATTTTGTTGAACATTAAGCTAGTGTTGGAAACTTTTGTAAGCATTATCTTCATGCTAGCTCATGAAGTATTTGTTTGATGAAAGGAGTGACTTCCTCTTATACACGTGCCTTTGGTGAAAGTTGCTGCCGTGGATTTGAGAAAGTTAGTTTTGCTTCCTCTGGAATCATCCCAAGTCAGTCATGCATACGTGCGAAGTATTCTGTGGTCTGGAGACTTGCAACCTTCATTCCATATGTGTTCCGAGCACACCAAGCCACTGATTGATTTGTTCAAGGAGAAGAAGTTCCTTCTTAAGAGCATGCCTTATGCAAGGATTTTGATATCCTTGTTGATGGTTCCCCACCTGAACTCGGTAGTGTTTTATTATAAGACTACCACGTGGTCATGCTTGTCTGGGACAACGTGTTCACATGTTTGTAACAGAACTAGCTCATGTTCTGGAGCTTACTATCGTAGTTCATTTCCCGAGAATCTCGCAACGTCATCTCGTCGATTTGTGTTGCAAACTTTCGTTTTTCTTCCTAGACTCGATGAGTCTGGAATATCCTGACACCAACCAGATCTGATTCTCAGGCAGATATGATGGTTGGAGCATTTCCCAAGAACTATAATATTGGTCCCTCTATAACCGGTAAAGTGGATGTCGTGGCCAACACACCCAGCCGGAAGATCCATTATTGTAGTATCTTGATTGAGGAAGTTGGCCACCTCCCCATAGGGATTTCGTAGGATTTACTCCCTAGTTGCCCTATGGAATTTTGAGATTCCGAAGCCGACCTTTTACTTGATGTTCTAGATATAAACCATATCTATGGGTGGATTACGCTAGCACATCAAGGAGAACATTAGAAGCGGAGTGCTAAATGTCTCTTGGTCGATCATCCAGATTTTGTTCCTTGGCTTCGCTAAGGTGAAATCTGAGAAGGTGTTATCTTCCTTTGCATCTGCATCATCCATCATCATTCATCATGGTAGCAAGTTGTGTTGCCAGGATCCTTGACACGGATATTGGTAAAATCCTGATGAATATGGAAATGCTCAAGTTCTTGAGAGCACGCAAGCGCTACGTGTTATCATCGGCTCTAACTGGGATTCCTCTCGGTTCCCTCGGCAATGCTATGATCTTTTCAAACAGAGAATCCACCCTTTATTGTTGGGTTCTTCCCCAGTTACCAGAATCATTCCCAGCATTTGCATTTTGTTCCCAGCTTGCACCGCCAATGTGCCATTCTACCATGGGTCCCTTCCATTTCCGGTGATAAGCAAAAATCATCCATTGCATTGTCTTCAACAAGGTAATCCACATCATCCAAGTCCGAGTATGCCATTCTACCGACCCCCTCCAAACGATCGTTGTGAACTGCCTTAGGCTGGTATGAAGAGTTTCAATGATCTCTGAATCAAAGGTAATTCTTTTTGCCACTTAAGGAAATAATCTACGAATCACCCTTCTCCAGGATGTTTCGTCATGGTATCATGGCAACTCAACTCCTCGCTACGTGGACAATCGTTTACCACCTTTTTAGGTGTGGAATCGTTGTCTACCTAGTGAACCTTCGTCATCTGTTCCACTCCATTCCTCTAGAGGTGTGCTTCGTCTCTCAGCTTGAGAGATATTTCCATGTCTCAAACCATGAGTTGATCCTAAGTTGTTCGATCTTCGAGGAGATCGACCCTTCTAGGGTCTTTCCTTTCCTCTCGTTGTCATGTTAGTTGGAGTTCTCAGAACAAGACGACAAGACAAAGATGGTGATCGAATCAACGTTCCTATGAAGTGCAACCTGGATCGTGAAGAGTATATTAGTCTGCGTTACCCTTCACCTTACCCTACGCTTGAATCTCGAGACGAGATTCTTGTTTAGTGGGGGTGAGTTGTCACATCCCTAGCTTTACCCTAGCCTTGGACTAGCTTGGTTGCTGCATCATGTTTTATTTCAAATGAAATTTGAATTGAGGAATTTTCAAAGCCTCAGAAACCTTCTAAAAATGATCAACATTAAAATCTCCTCAAAGAAGTCCAAAAAAAATGTTCCTCTTAGTCTCTGAAAATATTGCAAAGAGGTAAAACTCAAAACAATATTTGTGGTATCTCAGAGTTAATTATTTTGGGCCATTTGAATTAATCCAATAACTATTTGCTTTGGATTTATATTTAATATATATTAAATATGACTCCAAATAATTCTGGAAGTTGTGAGTGGCTTTGTATATATGTTAGCAAGCCACATAAAACCCTACAGAATTTATTAAAATGATTTAGTGTCTAAAACTAAATCAAAACAAACTACAGAAAATAAAAAAAAACAGAAATAAAAGACAGAGGAGAGAAATCTCACCTGGACTTACCTCTGCAGCCCACCAGGCCCACCTGGCCAGCCTAGCCCATCTCCACCCCCCTGTCGTCTTCCTCCCTGCCAGGAGGACAGACACCGCGACGCCGCCGCGCGCGCCACCTCCTGCTTCCCCTGGCCACCTCCTGCTTCCTCCCCGAGCCCTCTAGCGACGCCACGGAGTCGTCCCCGACCGCTATCCCTCTCTCTGCTCGCTCTGGCTCTCTCCCTCTCTCGATTTGGAGCACCACCGAGAGCCACCGGAGGGCGCCGCCGTCGCATCCATAGCCACCGGCCACCCCTCGCCCTTCCGATGAGCTCAGGAGCTCCGTCCCAACCCCATGGAGCTGCACACTGACGCACGCGACCAGAGGAGGCCCCAGTCGACCGGAGCATCGTCGTCTTCATCGCCACGGCCGGCGATCGCCGCCGTTCGATTCACCACCGACAGGACGTCCCCGAGCCCACTTAGCGTCTCGTCCGACTCCCCGTGAGCTCCTCTTCTCTTCCCCTGACTCCGCGCACTTGATTTCGTCCCCTAGCTCCATCTTCCACCATGGCCGAAGCTCGCCGCCGCCGTGCCTCGTCGCCGTCGTGGCCAGAGCCACTGTGGCTCGAAGCCGGGCACACCACCGTGCTCCACACCTCACCAGGAGCACATAGCACGCACCAACGCCTCCCCTAGCGCCCTGCATCGCCTAACCCGTCGTTGGCCGAACTCCGGCCGCCGCCTCCCTCGCCGCTGCCGACGCCACAGCCAACCCCAACTCCTCTGGCTTGCTCCATTGGATGCGCACGAGCTGGAGCTCCCTGTAGAACCCCTCCGCGCGTCGAATGGGCGCCGGAGCAGCCATTCCGGCGAGCCACCGCCGCGTCTGGTCGTTGCCGGCGGTTAGACGCCGGTGGATTAGCCGGGTTGACCAGGGATTTGACCCCCCTGGGTCACTGACGTGTGGGCCCTAGTGCCCTAATCTTTAATTAAGCTAAACTAAACCCCCCTGTTTAACCCGTGTCACTGACGTGTGGACCCCACACGTCAGGTTTGACCTGGACCGCCCTGTTGACCTGATGACGTCAGGGTGAGGTCATGCTGACGCAATATTCATTTTCTGGAGTTTAGTTTATTTTATAAATAATCAGAAAATTCCAGAAAATAGCTAAAACTTCAATAAATCATAGAAAATTAACCGTAACTCCAAATGAAATAATTTATATATGAAAAATTATCAGAAAAATTCAAGGAATCCATCTGTACCATTTTCATGCATGTTAGAACAACTTATAGCTGCTGTTAGCACAAATCAATTAAATGGCATTTAAATAATCACATATGGAGTTTGAATTTGAATCTTGTATTCAAACCAACTTCATTTAATCTGTTGCTAGTTGCATTAGCTCAAAACACATTCATATTGCCATGTCATGAGCATGCATCATATTGTGCATTGCATTGATTGTATTTCTTCCTTGTTGCCGGTATTTGTCCCCTCTCGATAGACGTGATACCGATGATGTGATCGTTGACACTGATGAAGACTCAATGTTATCTTCAGAAGTGCCAGGCAAGCAAAACCCCCTTGTTCATTCCGATAAAATCCCACTCTCCCGCTCCTGCTCTCTTTTACTGCATTAGGACAACATCGATTCATCTATTACCTGTTGCGGTAGTTGAACCCCTTTATCCTTTGCATGACCTGTCATTGCCACAGTAAATAGATGAAACCCACTAGCATGAGTAGGAATTGTTTGAGCCCTGTTGTGCCTACTCATTCATGTTTGTTTGTCACGCCTGCTACTGCTTAGAGTTGAGTCAGGTCTGATTCATCGGGGATGAATCAGAGGTGTGTGAACATGTCCTACTGTGTGTGAGATAAGTGTGTGAATACGTTTTGGTAAAGGTAGCGGTGAGAGGCCATGTAGGAGTACATGGTGGGTTGTCTCATTGCAGCCGTCCTCAGGAACTGAGTTCTGTGTTTGTGATCCATGATTCAGCTACTACCATGCATTGGGCCCTAAAATATGACCCCGCTCGACTTCTTATTCACCCTAGCTCTCTGTCCAGGAGTTGCAAGTAGTTTCTGGTGTTTGTAGCCTACTGGAGGCCGTGGACAGCGCTGACCGTAGGGGTGGGCTGTGATGCGGTAGGTACGTGGCACGGTGTACCGGATGCCCGTTTGGTATCTCGGGAACCCCGTTCACATCGTTTGGGGCTGTGAGCGAAACTCCGGCCGGATCTCCTCATGGATGGAACCCGAATAGGCGATAAACCTGGACTAGAGACTTGAGTGTTTAGGTAGGTCGTGGTCTACACCCACGTCGGCTTTCGCTTGAAGTCTGCCGAGCACATGTCGTGTGTAGACGCTAAGTGGTGGAAACATGTATGAAGAAGTACACCCCTGCAGGGTTAACATCATCTATTCGAATAGCCGTGTCCGCGGTAAAGGACTTCTGGGTTGCTTATATCAGTTCATAGACAAGTGAAAGTGGATACTCTAAAATACGCAAGATAAGCGTGAGTGCTATGGATGGCGTTCTCGTAGGGAGACGGAAGCGGATCCATAGTGGTGTATTGATATGGTGAATATGTGGATTCGTGTGCGCCACCTCAAAAGAGTCGCTTGCAGTCGTAGTTTAGGATAGCCACCGAGTCAAAGCTGGCTTGCTGCAGTTAAACCCCACCATCCCCTTGTTGAAAATGATGCATATGTAGTTAGTTCTGATGTAAGTCTTGCTGGGTACATTTGTACTCACGTTTGCCTATTTTATGTTTTTGCAGAGAGACTTCAGTCTCACTAGTAGTTCCACGTGGACTTCGACGTTTAGCTTGTTACCTCAGCTACGATCTTGTGCCTCAGCAGGATTTGGTAGATAGTCAGGCTTCTCAGCCTTTTTCATTTATAGATGTCTGTACTCAGACATGATAGCTTCCGCTTGTGTTTTGATTTGTATGCCCTGAATATTGGGTCGTGAGACCCCTGTTTGTAATATCTCGCTCCTCGGAGCCTATTGAATAATTACTTGAGTCGTAGAGTCATGTTGTGATGCCATGTTGTATTTGCACATATCGAGCATATTGTGTGTATGTTATTGAAATGCTTGGTATGTGTGGGATCTGACCATCTAGTTGTTTATCTTTAGTAGCCTCTCTTACGGGGAAATGTCTCCTAGTGTTTCCACCGAGCCATGGTAGCTTGCTACTGCTCCGGAACACTTAGGCTGGCCGGCATGTGTCCTTCTTCGTTCCTGTGTCTGTCCCTTCGGGGAAATGTCACGCGATGAATACCGGAGTCCTGTTAGCCCGCTACATCCCGGTTCACCGGAGTCCTGCTAGCCCAGTGCTACAGCCTGGTTTCACTCGCTGATGACCGACACGTTCGATGCTGGGTCATGGATGCCTGTCCCTGTAAGTCTGTGCCACTTTGGGTTTACGACTAGCCATGTCAGCCCGGGCTCCTTATCATATGGATGCTAGCGACACTGTCATATACGTGTGCCAAAAGGCGCAAACGGTCCCGGGCAAAGGTAAGGCGACACCCGTGGGAATACCGTGCGTGAGGCCGCAAAGTGATATGAGGTCTTACATGCTAGATCGATGTGGCATTGAGTCGGGGTCCTGACAAGGGGGCTGCGCACCTCCCCCCTCCCCTAGTCCTATTAGGACTAGGAGAGGTGGCCGGCCACCCCTCTCCCTCTTTCCCCCTTGGGAATCCTAGTTGGAATAGGATTGGGGGGGGAGTCCTACTCCCGGAAGGAGTAGGACTCCTCCTGCGCCCTCTCCCTGGCCGGCGCCCCCCCTCCCCCTTGGCTCCTTTATATACTGAGGCAGAGGCACCCCAGAAACACACAAGTTGATCCACGTGATCTATTCCTTAGCCGTGTGCGGTGCCCCCTGCCACCATATTCCTCGATAATACTGTAGCGGAGTTTAGGCGAAGCCCTGCTGCTGTAGTTCATCAAGATCGTCACCACGCCGTCGTGCTGACGGAACTCTTCCCCGACACTTTGCTGGATCGGAGTCCGAGGATCGTCATCGAGCTGAACATGTGCTTGAACTCGGAGGTGCCGTAGTTTCGGTGCTTGATCGGTTGGATCGTGAAGACGTACGACTACTTCCTCTACGTCGTGTCATCGCTTCCGTAGTCGGTCTACGTTGGGTACGTAGACAACACTCTCCCCCTCGTTGCTATGCATCACATGATCTTGCGTGTGCGTAGGAATTTTTTTGAAATTACTACGAAACCCGACAGTGGTATCAGAGCCTAGGTTATTTATGTTGATGTTATATGCACGAGTAGAACACAAGTGAGTTGTGGACGATACAAGTCATACTGCCTACCAGCATGTCATACTTTGGTTCGGTGGTATTGTTGGACGAGACGACCCGGACCAACCTTACGCGTACGCTTACGCGAGACCGGTTCCCTCGACGTGCTTTGCACATAGATGGCTTGCGGGCGACTGTCTCTCAAACTTTAGTTGAACCAAGTATGGCTACGCCCGGTCCTTGCGAAGGTTAAAACGGAGTCTATTTGACAAACTATCGTTGTGGTTTTGATGCGTAGGTGAGATTGGTTCTTACTTAAGCCCGTAGCAGCCACGTAAAACTTGCAACAACAAAGTAGAGGACGTCTAACTTGTTTTTGCAGGGCATGTTGTGATGTGATATGGTCAAGGCATGATGCTGAATTTTATTGTATGAGATGATCATGTTTTGTAACCGAGTTATCGGCAACTGGCAGGAGCCATATGGTTGTCGCTTTATTGTATGCAATGCAATCGCGATGTAATGCTTTACTTTATTACTAAACGGTAGTGATAGTCGTGGAAGCATAAGATTGGCGAGACGACAACGATGCTACGATGGAGATCAAGGTGTCGCGTCGGTGACGATGGTGATCATGACGGTGCTTCGGAGATGGAGATCACA
>NW_025233813.1:5619-7685 GCF_018294505.1 Triticum aestivum | reverse complement strand
CTTCTAGGCCTTGAAGGCGTTCTGCGTCCTGCTTCCTCTGCTCCTCCTCCAGCTTCCTCTTCTTCTTCTCCTCCATCTTCTTTCTTGCACGGGACCTGTAGTCGTCATTCCAGTCCGAAAAGCCCTCATACCAGGGAATAACGCCCATGCCTCGTGTTCTTCCCGGGTGTTCAGGATTTCCCAGGGCGCGCGTAAGCTCGTCGTTCTCTCTGTTGGGCATGAACACCCCCGCTCGAGCTTCTTCTATTGCATCAAGTATCTTTTGTTCGGCTCCTTTTATACTTGCCTTCTTGGAAACCAGGCCTCTCTTCGGGTCCAACGCCCCCCCATGCGCATAGAACCAAGTTCTGCACCTGGGGGCCAGCTCCTAGTAATCGGAGTGACCCCTGCACCCTCCATCTCTTGCTCAGACTTATCCCACTTAGGCAATCCCACCGCGTAGCCACCTGGACCCAGCCTATGGAACTGCGTCCTGCTTGCGGCATTTGCCTTGTTTTTCATCGACCGTTCCTTAGATAATTCTGAATCCTTGAAGGTCACGAAATCGTCCTAGTGTTCTCTTTTCTTCTCTAGTGTTCCCTTGAAATCTGGAGTCTTCCTTTCATCAGCAAGGTAGTTGGCACATACAGTTTTCTTGTGGGTGTTGAATGCAATTGCCATCTTCTTAAGAGCAGCGGCCTTGACTTTCTCCACATTTGCTTTAGTGAAATGATCTGGTAGGGTGAAATGTTCCATCATAGATTTCACCAGGTCTTTTTTGGCTCTGTCATCGACCCAAGTAACACCTGGACGTTTAGTCTTTGGCTCTTTCCATTCTTGAATGGAGATCGGGAAAGAACTCCGCACTGGCGAGTCCACTTGTCTGCAACGTTCTTAGGCGTGAGGGGTTCGCCACTAAGTTTGGTGGATTCGATGTGGTACTTTACACCATCCTTCAACAATCTGCCCGGGCCTCGCTTTGTCTTGCTGTTTGTAGAAGCAGATTTGCTCGATCCGGAGGGCTGAAAGAAGAAAGATCGATTCGTTAATATATCTTCAATAAAAAAACATGTGATGATCACCAGGATGCATGCTTATATAAATATATACCTCGCCGGAAGTCTTTGTTATTTGAAGATCAGCATTGTCTGTGTCATCACTAACATTGTCTGTGTCATCATAATTATAGTTCATGACTTCATCAGCTCGGTCGTCGAGATCGAATATCTTTTCATCACCCTCTCCGGTATTGTTCAGATATTGGGAGCCGTCATCTTCATTCAGATCATCTAGCCTATGAGGGCTGCGTATGATGTCGAACAATTCCTCTTCTCTCTCTCTGCCGGTATTGTCCGCCATAGCTTTTACTTTACTAATTAATACAGAAGAAATATAAAACAATTTAGTATTCAAATTACAATGCATGGATGCAATTAATCAATAAGGAAACACTAAATCTCGAATACATCATCGTCTTAATATATATAATCTTGAATACATCGTCTCCAATATTATATATCGAATACATCACTGGCTAGGTACCTAATAAAGATCGAGTACTACAGAAGAATCTTGGGCGCCGCTCGCAGTTCCTGGGGCGCGGGCGGTGCTCACCCAAAGAGAAGGAACCATCACAGGATCATATCTCCGGTCATCTGCCCAAAGAACCCGCCAAGTAGTGGAGAACCTGGCGTCGTCCATAGCAGCCATGTAGCGATGGACGTGCTCATCTTCCTCCCTGATACGGTGACGCACCACCTCCGGTGGGGCCGGCTGCCTCTGCCCCGAATATGGCCCACGCGAACGCCACCAAAGATGATCAGAATCGACGACGGGACCCCAGGTCGGGTTCCTCACCAAGCGACGCGCCCCTCCAGGTAGCACCTCCCAGTGCCAGCCCAGCGGAGCCCAGTCCCGGACATGGGTCCTCTGAAGCAGGACGTCGTCGCGAACGGGTCGACGGCGAGGATGCGGGTCGGGCATATCGTCGAGAACAAATACTATATGCCCACAAAAAGTAACATTTTTTAAATGATTGGATTGTGATAACTAAAATTCTATATATATGCAAATTCTAACAATTTGAC
>NW_025233813.1:3453-4245 GCF_018294505.1 Triticum aestivum | reverse complement strand
AAATTTACAAACTTTCTGTTAGTCCCGGTAGTTTTCAAATTTGAATAGTTTAAATTTTGAATTATTTGAAATTTGTGTGAATCACTAGTTTGTGAATAACTTAACTTTGAAAAAAGTTTTTTCAGTGATTCTTTTTTCTTATGTTTAATATTAGTGTGTTTAATCATTATATTCAATTTGGTAGTGCTTAGGTTGTTTAAAAAATGAAATGCCTTTGTAACAGTTCAGTTTTCGTCGGAAACCCTGATACTTCGAAAGAGATTGTCCATTTTGTACACGAAGTGTATCCACTTTTTGCCGTAACCCTCTCTACTTTTTTGCACATGCTATTTGTATGAAATTATGATACCATGCCAACTTTCAACCTTTTCTCAGTTCATTTGAAATGATTTTCAATTTCAGGGTCATTTAGCTGGAAAAAATCAGTAAATGCATGAAAAGAATTTGTTTGCACATAAAATTTCTTCGCATTTCAAATGCCAAAACACATAATTAACTACCCTAACTATTACAGACATTCCCTCTTGGGTGTGAAACATAGAAGAAAGTGATGATAGTGAAGCCGATCACATCCCAGATCTTTGGGTGTGATACTTTTTCTTCCCGTGTGTCCCTTTGCGCCGTAGCCATGGAAAATCTTCATCATTTAACTAGATGCTCGGGTCAATATTCACTGTGAATGGAGCAATTTCATCAAACTTTTCATAATCTTCTGACATGTCTGTCTTGTCATCCACTCCCACGATGTTTCTTTTTCCTGAAAGAACTATGTGGCGCTTTGGCTCGTCGTAT
>NW_025233813.1:947-1421 GCF_018294505.1 Triticum aestivum | reverse complement strand
GATTTCTGGATCGATTACCTTCTGAGAGATTGCATTGAGGAATGCACATAGCTTCACAATGGCTAATCGAACGTTTTCCGCACTACTAGGAAAAGGGCTATAGATAGGATTGATACTAATGGCGCACCTAGTAAGCAGTGCGCCACTACTATATACTAATGGCGCACCGGACACTAATGGCGCACCAGGCACACGGTGCGCCACTAGTATTGATTTGTTTTTCATTTTTCCATACACTCTAATGGCGCATGGTGCCAAAGTGCGCCATTACTAGTTCTACCAAGTAACGGCGCACCTTGTAAGCAGTGCGTCATTAGTATATAATTTTTTTTACTTTTTTGCAAAACTGCTAATGGCGCACCGTCTATATTTTCATGGACACTTTTTGATCTCGATCTCGATCCCACCCGCACCCTCCCCCGCTAGCTCCACCGCCGCCGACGACCCACCGCAACCCTCTGCCGCTCCACTGCT
>NW_025233813.1:0-617 GCF_018294505.1 Triticum aestivum | reverse complement strand
TCCCCCGCTCCACCGCCGTCGCCGATGATATTTCCAAGTAACAAAATTGAACATATTTTTTTTAAAATTATTACTGTTTTTATAAAAAATATTACTGTTATGATTTAAACAAGTTTGAACATATTTAAACAAAAATAAATATAAAAACAGCATTTAAAATGCATAAAAAAATATTGGGGAGCCTGGGAATCAAACCCAGGACCTCCTGGTGTGTGTGCTACGTGCTGACCAGTCGGGCTAGTGGGTGGGTTCTATTGTAGATAGGGTTAGGTTGTAGAGAGGGCTAGTGGGCTAGATTAAAAAAAATTCTAATGGCGCACCGGGCGCTGGTGCGCCATTAGAATAGTCGTACTTATGGTGCACGAGGTGGTGGTGCGCCATTACAATAGTCGTACACTAATTAAATCCCCAATCTCTCTACTCTCTCCCCCGCCTCATCGATCTCACCCGCTGCCCCCCGTGTTTGCCGCCCCCCTCGCCGCCCCCCTCGCCTCCTTCGCCGTCCCCGAGCCGAGCCCCGAAGCTGCGCCCCCGCCCGCCTCCTCCTCTCTTCTCCCGCGACCTCCCCCCTACCCCCTCTCAACCGCCCCGTCCCCTTAGCGCCGCCAGCCGTCCCG
>NW_025233812.1:0-7686 GCF_018294505.1 Triticum aestivum | reverse complement strand
GTCTCTGCGACACCACATAAAGGGTTTATACAGTAAATGAATAACAAGCATGCCACAGTCGGGCGTCTCTGCGAAACCACATAAAGGGCTTATATGAGAGTAACACAGTGAACATCCAGGAGATAGAACCGTCCCAAGGACACTCAATAATTCAAATAATGTAAATGGTTAGTCCATAATAATAGTAATCATAATCATCATGAGTCACAAAACATGATCCATGTTCTGGTTTAGCAATCTATTCCTCCGAAGACCGACACTAAGACCGACACTTGACCCATCCCAGACTGTAGTCCTTAACCATGGACACGGCTATTCGAATAGATATAATCTCTGCAGAGGGTGTACTCTATACCCACGAATAACGGATTCCTTTAGCCCATTGGGACTAATTCCGTCTACTGTCTTTTAATTGAAAACACACCTGACTGCACACACCAGCCAAGCTTACTGGTGCCTGGAATCACCCACGACACCCGTTAAGCAAAACTCTAAGTGGGGAGGCTACAACATCGAATAGCATGGGATCACAAAATTTACAGCGCGCGCAAACTAGGGGAGCTACCCCCTTCGGCTCCAACCGAAAACACCCATGCCCCCGGACCAGGTGGCATGCCTACCGGATGCAGCCGGTATCTTCCACCATGGCCTCTCTGTATGGTGTGTGCTAGGAAGGGGTTGACAACTTACTGAACTATATCCTACCTATGGCAGGGACGAGTGGTAGTACAAAACAAGTATGGGGGTTACTGGAACAAGACTCGATCTATGGTCGACTCAGGAGGTTAAAGCATTTCTTGCATGATAAGCATAAGGAATATATTTCACACCAATCAGATAGAATCACCATTCATCATACCTCACCATGCCTTACCAGACACAACCGTCTCGACGAGGAACTAGGGACAAGCCCGTGTCTACCCAAGATAGAGGCTTTCCTGGGTTCCTTCCGGTAGTCATGAAAGGCATACAAGGCTGATTACTATCACAAACATATCGAATACCAACAGCACGGAATCATCAATATGCACTTATGAGTATGATCGTATCATCGCATAAAATAACGAAAACTCTGAGACAAGGTGGTGTTGTAACCGTATCAAACAACACACGAGAATATTATGCCAGGGTTCAGAATGCTTGCCTTCAAGAGTATGCAAGTGGGGGTGCACTTTTTTGAAAGTTGCTTTCTTCTCAAAAATCTCTGCTTTTAAGAAAATTTGAATTAACACATAGTTTCAAAATAGTACAAAAAAGTTGTTTGAATTTTTTTCAAATAAATAAGAAAATAAACTAGACAAAATTTGAGAGACAACAGAAAAAGAATCAAATCAATTGGACTTATATTTAAAAAGTTATAGCCAGACAAAGTTCAGTCAAAACTCTGTTTTTAATTAAAACAGAAAAAGAAAACGGTTCGAATGAGAATATGTTTTCGGGGCAGAGAAGACGTACTCTGGGTTTTACGCTTTCACTTAAACAACGCGGGCCGGCTCGGGGTCACTGATAGTGGGTCCCTTGGGCCCACTAGTCAGGTTTGACCAGTGGCCCGCGCCTCGTTCCTCCTCTGTCCGAGCGGTGGCGGGGCTCCGGCGATCGCCGTCGATGAACCGCGGCTCCCCATGGGGTTCCGAGGGCAGGGATGGATCCGCCAGTCCCGGGCAGTCCTCCCAGTGGTTGCTAGGTTGGCGAGGGTGGAGGGAGTCGCCGGCGGCGAGCTCCGCGACGGAGGTGGCTTCGGGAGGATTTGGGGGTTTGGGCTACGGTGGTTCCCGATCGAGGCCGAGGCGTTGGGTGGCTCCGCACGGTCGAGGGGAGTCGGACGGTGGCGTTGGAAGGGCAGGGGAGGCTCTACTTGCGATGCACGACAGCGGAGTGTGGCTGCGGCCGAACTGACCAGAGATGGGGAAGACGACCTTCCTCCATCGATTGCCGGCTAAGGGAGCTCTAGGGGGATGGCTTGAGGTTGCCCGAGGGCCTAGACGAGCTCGGGGTTCCTTTTTATAGGCGGCCGAGGTCGGTTCCGTGGCGGCCTTGGATAGGAACGGCGAACCACCGTTCTGTAGCTTGCAGCGCGACGTGTCGAGGCTGGGGATGGCGGCAGAGGCTAGGAGACGAGCGGGCACTGCTTCAGGGGTGAGCTGGCAAGCGAGAGTGGCTCGGGCGGCACCGTCCATGGCAGGAGCCTGCTGTGGCCGGCCGCTAGCTGCCATGGCCGACCTGACGGTGGTGCTGTGGGGCTCCAGGGGCGGCCTGGAGGGTTCTGGTGAGCGAGCGAGGCCGGGGCGCGGCCCTGCGGGCGAGCAAAGGCCAGGGGCACGACGCGGTGGCTCGGCTGCGCGCGTGCAAAACGTGCGCTCTGGGCACACCCAGAGCACGCACGCTATGTGTTCAGCAAAATGCCAAGGCATGCCAGGGAGCTCCAATCCACATGAGGTTTAGCAGGGTGGGGCTATAGACTAAGGTAGAGCCATGAGACATGCTGGTTAGGCAAAGCAAACAGGTCCAATGTGCAAACTAAAAACTATGTCAAAACTGACCATGTACACAAGGTGCTTGACAGAATGCCAAGGGCATCTAGGCAACTCTTGGGGTGGCCAAAAACTCCAGATCATAGTCTCTTTGGATGATAAAGAGGGTGGCAAGGTTAGTTGGGAAAAACCAGAAACTTGTTAGTGCAAGTTCTTGAGAAAACCAAATCTGGACAGAAAGAAAAGGGCATTATTGCATGTACTGAAAATCCTCCAATGGGCCCAATCTCCTGAACTTAAGGGTTTGGTAGAGTGGGCTCTAAGCAGGAGAAAGATCATGGGCACTAGAGCAAAACAAAATAGGGTTGCAGTAGAAAACACCCAACTGGACCAGAGCGCAAAAGAGGATGATTTGCTCAATTTTTTCAAAGAACACCAGTGGGTTTTTTTGCAAAAAATTGAATTATACACAACTACTAACATCCACTAATTTTGGTGGAAGCTTTAAAGAAATATTTAAATAGGTTGTAGTGCAATTTTATAAACTGGACCAGATTTGAAAACTTGGGATAGAGCTCAAAATTTCCAAATGACTAAAAGAGATTTTTGCATAAAAGTGATGTGGGAGCATCCCACACTACAAGAGATCAGGCCTACTATGACGAGCTAAAAAATGTCATCGAATAGCTAATAACGTCACAAATTACCCCTCGGTGACATTTTATGGGCGTCACAAGCATCGTCACGGAATCCCCGTCACAGATTACTCCTAGTGACGGCGCGCGCGCAAAAACGTCATCGAAATTGGGACCTTCGGTGACGTTATATAGAACGTCTTCGACTTGCTATTTCCATGACGGTCAATTAATGTCACATGTTAGGAGAAAATATGCCATATTGTACCATATTCGGTGACGAGGCAACATCACTAACTTTATGCCACATCAACACCCATAGGCTATCCCACTACTAGTGCCACTACTTTTATTATGGATGAAGATGACGTCATCAAAAATATAGTTACTTTCGAATATAAATTTCAATGAAAAAGTATTTACTTCACATCACATCACATCAGATTATATGAAAAAGTAAAAGAGAAAAATCACATCATAAATTTATATGAAAGTCAAATCATATTATATATGAAATTGTCTCAGCCAAATCATTGTGTAAACAAAGATGACAGTAAAAAACTGACTCAAGTTTGACACGGATAATAGACAAGATGAAAACTAATATTAACTAAAGACCACATATGTTATCCTGATGATTCCAATGTAAGGATGACATTCATGAACCATCTGGTTTGGACTGGGACTGCTGAGTTGCTTGAGCCCTCAAGAGAAAATCAAGCAGATTATTCGTCTCCTTTGCTTCTTTGTCCAAGCTTCGTTCTTCTCTTGCTGGATCTTCTTTAGAGCTTCCAATTCTTCTTGCTGCTTATTCTGTATCTCTTCTAATGCTCTTTGTTGTGCTTCAAGTCTTGTGGCTAACTCCTCCCGATGCCTATAAATCAGAAAACACAACAACATTGCATCGTATTGAGACGAAAACAGACAAGATAACAAGGTACAAGGGTACCGATTTGAAATAGAGAAGTACATTATTAAATTCCCAGGCAAGCATGTGGATGGGCTAATGAAACAGTAAACCCAAGAATAACTTATAATGTTTTAAAATATGCATAACCAACAGCTTGATTACAGGAAGCATCACCAAAAGGATATCAAGTCAACAGCCCAGGTTAAAAGAAGCACTTGTTAGTTGAACTTTTGTTCACTGCAATGAGTGCACTATGCACACAGAAGCAAGCAAAAAGAAAGAACAAGAACAGAAAGGGGAATAAGATAATTACCTATCATTTGCAACTCTTGCCTCTCTATCCTTCTGTTCAATTCTTTCTTCTAAAACTTTGATCTGGGCTGATGAAGTAGAGCTCCCAGACCTCCCGGATCTTGATGCATACCCCATGCTGGAAAGGAAGGTGCTATGGGCGCTTTCTTCCTTTAGAACTTCAGCCACAATCGTTGTATCAGATACTGGCTACTCACCTTCTGATTGTGTTTTCCTTTTCTTTTCCATCGCATTCTGTAGTATAAAGAAAAACATTGATTCTAAGGCAAAGTTCATATGCTAGATTACACTTGATCAATATGAGAATCTATTTCAAGTCAGAAACAATGGAGGAAGAAATCTTACATGAGCTAGTAGCACCAGCTCGCTCATGCTACCAGTCTTGCTGTTTGTATGGGTGTCTTTGAAAATATCAATGGGACTTGGGTCCTGATTATTGTACTTGTCTTTTTTCTACAAGATATATGAAATTGTAACATTACTACTACATATATATTGGCCAGATGCAATAGACATAGGACTACAAGTAAGATATTTGGAATTCTTACAAGTTTGCTGAAATAGGCAACATAAGACATGGATCCAGTCTTTTGGTGATGCTTCACAGCTTCTCGGTTTTCCTTATTCATTTGACATATTTTCTATATAAAGAAAATGAATATAAGTATTTACACACGGTATAGTAGATGTGAGTGCAAAAACTATTGTTGGTCGCATATCTTGTTACAAACCTTGTTTCTTTCATCAGACCATTTATTGACAAGGCTGGTCCAATTCTCATGAGTAATATTCGCTGGCTTTTTTGATAATGCTTTGTGAGAAGTGTAACCATTGAAGTATTTCTTCTTTAGCCTGTAGCGTTGTTGTCGAACACCCTTCTGGATTACTTTTGTGCATACATCATTCCCAACCTTGTCATCCTTTTCCTCTCCATGGGCCTCCTCTTCAACATCTGGTTCATACTCTGAGTCGCTGCGATCATCAGCAGTTCATGCATTTTGTGTCGGTTGCACATTAGAGGCACTAGGGTATACAAGGCTACGAGCTAAGCTTTTTATGTCCTTAAGATACTCCCGCTCCACAGCCTTGTGTTCCGCAATCCTTACATCCCTTTCCTTCAAATACGCATCACCCTTGCGTTTCTGTTCCGCAAGATATTCACTGGTATGCATATCACTCTCCAGTACTGGTGGCATGATTTTAGCAACTGGAGCTAGAAAATATGACAGAGAGTGAACTTAATGAATTGCCAAAAGACCTACCAGCCTACATTATCATGACTAGATCACTGAAATATTCTTAAAGCTGTTTGGAGGAGTACTTGTAACATACATGATTGCATTAAATTATCTCTTGAAACCTGGCTATCATTGCTAGTAGACAAAAAAAGCTAGATTGTGTAAAACAGTTGTAACACGCAGCTCTGCTAACTAGTAGTTAATATGTTCCTTTATACTTAAACTTAGAATTGATGCTTGTATAATTTGAGGTGGCAAATACATTACTGTATGATGCTTTTGAGGATTGTAGAACAGATCGAAATAAATAACATACTTGGAAATATGGAGCGTCCAGAATTCAGTTAAACAAGAACAAGTGCAGACTCAGTCTTTAATCAGTTTCAAACAAGTGCACAGTCACTCTTTATTCAGTTTTGAACAAGAAGAAGTGCAGACTCAATCTTTATCTAGAATTCGAAATAAAGCACACACACTGTGCACTCCGTATGGTAATATATTGTATCAAGAACAAGAGCAGACTCAATCTTTATTCAGTTATATGACGATCCTAGGTAAGGACAATTTATGGGGTAGCAGAGTCACAAACAGGGACATGGTCGTTGTATTATAGGAAATCTCACGACAACTGAATAAAGACCAAGTAAATCTTACAGAGTTATTGGATTTGCCACATGTTCGCTATATTCAGACATGTAAAGAAGTCTCACACCCGTGTGTGCTTTTATCCCCCAAATCCCTTCCCTGATGATCCCTTACGTCTAGAGCTTGGGGTATGAGGAGGGCGGGATGAGAAAATTATGGTGAGCTGCCGCCGATCGCTGCAATTGTTGGGGAAAGAGAGCCGGGTGGGGCGGCCTCCAATCCGCTGTCGCCGGTTGATGCAGTGGATCCGTGCTCGGCCGGTTGGGCGGCCTCCTCCAATCCGCCGTCGCCGGTCGCTGGAATCAGGGAGGAATATAGCGCAGTGCTCACGGGGATGGTTGATGTTGGTGGATCCGAGCCCGGATGGCGGGGCGGCCACCCCCAATCTGCCGGCCCTGATCGCCGCAGTCGCGGTGTCGATTGAATCTGATGAAAAAATGCCCGGGTGGGCGGTGGCTTTTAGCGGCACCTCTTCGTGGATGAAATATAAGGATAATTTTTGGCTGGGTCTTTGACAGGTGGGGACACAGGGTGAATGCAGGAAAAAATATAGAAAAGTGGAGGGAAAATAGTACGTGGGTGGAGGGAAAAGAGTTTTTTTTGGCGAGGAGATGGTGTATTTTCATAATTTAATTTCCAATTAATATCATGTAATTAATTTAATTCGAAATAAGTACAAAATGATTATTAAAAAGTAAATCTTATATGAACAATATGATGTGGTATTTTCCATGTTTTTTGGGATAACTGTAAATAAATATGTCGAAAATTGTATAGAGGGGTCTTAAGTATGTGATCTGGAAAAAACAAAATGCAAATAATTAAGTGATTATTTTAACTGCTTGTGTAAATAAAATTGGTAACTTGGGATGATTTTTTTCTTTTTTGGGGGAAACATCTGATCTACTCCTCTCAATCATGGCAGTACAATGAATACTAGAAATAATAATAAAATATCTAGATTCATAGACCACCTAGGGACAACTCCAAGCGTTGAAGCGAGGTGAAGGCGTGACACTGTCATCGCCCCTCCCTCATTGGAGTCGGGTGAAACTTGTTGTAGTGGATAGTCGGGAAGTCGTCGTGCTAAGGCCCAGTATAACCAACGCATCAGGACAACAACTGTCACTAAGGAAGAGTAGCATAGATCAGACGGATCCAACATGAAGACAATATCCAAGCAAATCCACCAAAGACGGATCTGTAGAAGACACGCCTCCACACGCCCACCAACGATGGTAAATGCACCACGGAAACTGCTGCTAGGCGAGGAGAGTCGTATTCCATCTTCGGGGAGTCCCGGCGCATCTCGTCTTCCTGAGCAGGACAAAATCCCTTATAAATCTCGAAAACACATCAAAAAATGAAGCACTCCCACTAGCAAAGGCCGGGATCCACCACGCTCCAATGCCCTATGGCCACCGGAGACGAGGCGGACCGACAGCCGCGCCAGTGGGAGAGAGAGGAGCCCTAAT
>NW_025233811.1:5433-7687 GCF_018294505.1 Triticum aestivum | reverse complement strand
GGGGAAAAAGGTATAGGTCGCAAATGGTAAAACCAAGGTTGGGCCTTGCTGGAGGAGTTTTATTCAAGGCGAACTGTCAAGGGGGTCCCATAAATCACCCGACCGCGTAAGGAACGCAAGCTCAAGGAACATAATCTCGGTATAACAGTAACTAGGGCGGCAAGAGTGGAACAAAACACCAGGCATAAGGCCGAGCCTTCCACCCTTTACCAAAATATATAGATGCATTAATTAAATAAGAGATATTGTGATATCCCAACATATCCATGTTCCGACATGGAACAAACTTCAACTTCACCTGCAACTAGCAACGCTATAAGAGGGGCTGAGCAAAAGCGGTAACATAGCCAAACAACGGTTTGCTAGGAGAGGATGGTTAGAGGCTGACATGGCTAAAAATAGGAGACATGATATGGCAAGTGATAGGTAGCGGAGCATGGCAATAGAGCGAACAACTAGCATAGCAAAGATAGAAGTGATTTCGAGGGGTGGTCATCTTGCCTGCAAGATTCTCAGAGTTGTCGAAAGCTTGATCCTCGTAAGCATACTCGACAGGTTCCTCGTTCACGAACTCGTCTCCCGGCTCTACCCAAGACAAGAGCACAAACAAACGGAACCACAATCAATCACGAGAAATGCGCGAGCAACATGATGCAAGACATGTATGATATGCAAGATGTGATATGCGATGCATATGCGTGCTCCAGAAGGAAAATGATGAACATGGCAGTAACTTGGCAAACCAAGCATGCCACTGGAAAGATGAGATGATTTCGGTCGAAATCGATATAAAGATCACCGGAATCGGATGCACGGTTTGCAAATGGCAAGCAAAACAAGAATGACACTAATCTGCGATATACAGCAAGATAGCACTTAAAATACAACAAGTAACAATGCTACAGCACCCCAACACAGCAACAAAGCACAAGGAAGTAACCTACAGGAGATGCTTGACAAAAGATGAACACTGAGCTACGGCTAGTTCACAACATATCAAGCTCAAACAAGCATGGCAAAAGTGCAAAAGATTACAGGTTCACAGACTTGGTGAAAAACTGGACATGGCAGAAATCAGCATCAGGTAGCAATGTTCAGAGCACGAAATCAACATGCTACAGGAACTTAACATAGCAAAACAAGGCATGGTAGTATTATAATATATGCACATGACAAAAGGACCTTAGTGACCATAAGCCAAAAAGGACAAGAAGATATGATGGCAAGCATGTAAACATAGCAAGTTTCGTTATCAGGTTTCAGACTTAGCAGAAAAACAGAGCATGGCAGAAATATAAATATGTAGGCCTCTTTGTGAGCTTGATGCACTCACTACAGAGCAATGCATAACAAACAAAGCATACCTACAGCAAGACGGCATATTTATGAAGCTATCCATGGCAAGAAAAATTGCATAGCATGTATGGATCAACTACAATAAGCTTGGCAAAAATGCATCTCATGTTAAGAATATGCCAGAAATATTTTATAGCAAAAGTAGAGCAAGATTGAGTCATGCTATGGCACTCTAAAATTGAAAACAATTGCAGGAATGGATCAACTACAACTATAGCTACAAAACATCCTTATTGAACATCTCCAAAATATTCATGGATCTCTCTGTAGCATCAAGTTTACATGGCAACAAAATTACAGCAGACAGACTTAGAGAAATCACGAAGTCCCTGAAATCAGAAATATTACGGGGCCTACTTTGCATGCTTGTGCTAGTCACCACAGAGATCACAAAAATACATGGACTATACCACTGGAAATATGGCATGGCATACTTCAAAACACATGTAGAGCTCATGCTCAAAAGATGCACAGAATAAATGATACAAAAATGACAAATCTCCAAGTTCTGATAAGAACCAGAGAATAACAGCAACTAGCCCTCTTCCAACGAAGATTTGGGCATCAAGATGACTTCTAATGAACATGGTGCAATTGAACAAAATGAAGAGCATCACGAGGCGAACAATTTGACATATTACACGCGCGAATCGGAGCAACATGCAAGAAGTTATCGCATCTGGAACAGGAGCACATGCTGATGGAATTCTGGGACTTGGAAGAAAAAACTGGATCGCGAGAAAAAGTCAACGTAGGGTGGAGTTGGATCTGGATCGAGCTATTCGCTCGAGCTCGGGCTCGGGCCGATGGCGCTCGGGCTCCGGTGGCCGGAGCTCGCCGGAGGGAGGAAGGAGGGCGGCGCGAGGGCGGCGGTGGAGGTGGCGCCGGCGGGCGGCGG